>NC_038255.2:17848234-18148234 GCF_000004515.6 Glycine max | reverse complement strand
GTGAGCCAGAAAAGGATAGAGATAGATCCCGAGAAACTGAAGGTCATTCTTGAAATGCCAGAGGCATGCACGGAGAAGCAGGTTCGAGGTTTCCTGGGCAGGTTGAATTACATCGCGAGATTTATCTCGCAACTCACCCCTACCTACGAGCCCATCTTCAAACTATTGCGTAAAAACCAGGTGGTCCTGTGGAATAGCAATTGCCAAGAGGCCTTCAAAAAAATCAAACAGAGCCTCATGAATCCCTCGGTGCTCATGCCACCTGTAACAGGAAGACCTCTTTTCCTGTACATGACTGTGTTAGACGAATCTATGGTGTGCGTGTTGGGTCAGCAGGATGACTCTGGGAAGAAGGAACAAGCCATTTACTATTTAAGAAAGAAGTTTACCGCCTGTGAGATGAATTACTCAATGTTGGAAAGGACGTGCTGCGCCTTGGTATGGGCGTCACATCGTCTTAGGCAGTACATGCTCAGTCATACCACTTGGCTTATTTCCAAAATGAATCCCGTGAAATACATCTTTGAGAAACCGGCCCTCACGGGACGAATCGCTAGGTGGCAGGTACTACTATCTGAATTCAATATTGTGTATGTCACCCAAAAGGCGATAAAGGGAAGTGCCTTGGCAGATTATTTGGCCCAACAAAGATTATCGGCCGATGCACCCTGAGTTCCCAGATGAAGACATCATGGCCCTATTCGAAGAGAAGCGGACACACGAGGATATAGACAAATGGATTGTTTGTTTCGATAGGGCATCTAATGCTTTGGGCCATGGAGTAGGGGCAGTCCTTGTATCTCCAGATGATCAATGTATCCCTTTCACGGCCAGGCTGGGTTTCCATTGTACCGACAATATGGTCGAATATGAAGCGTGCGCCCTTGGGATTCAAGCTGCCATTGATTTTGACGTAAAGCTACTCAAAGTGTATGGAGACTCGGCTTTGGTAATACGTCAGTTGAGAGGAGAATGGGAAAATAGGGATCAAAAATTGATACTCTATCAAACTTATATCTTGAAGTTAGCCGAATTCTTTGACGACATTTCTTTCCACCACATACCACGGGAAGAGAACCAAATGGCTGATGCATTGGCCACCTTGGCATCCATGTTTCAACTTGCCCCACAGGGGGATCTGCCGTACATTGAATTCAGATCTTGGGGCAAGCCGGCACATTGTTGTGCGATAGAGGAAGAGCGAGATGGGAAACCGTGGTATTTCGACATCAAACAGTATGTCGAGAACAAAGAATATCCACCAGGGATTTCCGACAATGACAAAAGAACGTTAAGGAGATTGGCTACTGGTTTCTTTGTGAGTGGTACCGTCCTGTACAAACGAAACCATGACATGACCCTCCTACGATGTGTAGATGCCAAAGAGGCGAACTACATGATTGAGGAAGTCCATGAGGGTTCATTTGGGACACATGCCAATGGGCATGCTATGGCCAGGAAGATCCTTAGAGCAGGTTATTACTGGCTCACTATGGAAAGGTATTGCTGCACCCATGTAAGGAAATGCCATAAATGTCAAGCGTTCGCAGACAATGTCAATGTTCCGCCACATCCTCTGAATGTCATGTCCGCCCCTTGGCCTTTTTCCATGTGGGGGATAGATGTCATAGGGGCCATCGAACCCAAGGCTTCGAACGATCATCGCTTCATTCTCGTGGCGATAGATTATTTCACCAAATGGGTCGAAGCGGCTTCCTATACCAATGTCAATAGGAGTGTGGTGGTCAGATTCATAAAGAAGGAACTGATTTGTCGATACAGACTCTCTAGGAAAATCATTACTGACAATGGCACCAATCTGAATAACAAAATGATGCAGGAAATGTGTGAGGATTTCAAAATCCAGCATCATAACTCCACCCCCTAGCGGCCGAAGATGAACGGGGCTGTGGAGGCTGCAAATAAAAATATTAAGAAAATTATTCAAAAGATGACAATGTCGTACAAAGATTGGCATGAGATGTTGCCTTTTGCGCTGCATGGATATCGAACCTCGGTACGAACTTCTACTGGGGCAACGCCGTACTCCTTGGTTTATGGGATGGAAGCGGTACTCCCATTTGAGGTAGAGGTCCCTTCCCAGAAGATACTAGCAGAATCGGGCCTAGAAGAATCAGAGTGGGCTCAAACATGCTACGACCAACTCAACCTTATTGAAGGTAAGCGTTTGACGGCCATGAGCCATGGGCGCCTGTATCAACAAAGGATAAAGAACGCGTTCGACAAGAAGGTGCACCCCCACAAGTTCAATGAGGGGGACCTTGTGTTGAAAAAGATATCCCATGCTGTTAAAGATAATCGAGGGAAGTGGGCCCCGAACTACGAAGGGCCTTTCATTGTGAAAAGGGCTTTTTCTGGAGGGGCTCTAGTGCTCACCAACATGGATGGCGAGGAGCTACCCTCACCCGTGAACTCCGATGTTGTCAAACGATACTACGCTTAGGATCTGGGGCAATTGAGGAAATCACTGCATGTTCTTTTATTTTTGTGTGTTCTCCTTGGTTTCCCCCAGGGATTCCTATCCGTTGTAATTTTCTCGTCACAGTTCTTTAAAAGAAGAGAACATGGGTTTGAGGCTTCAGTCCTCACTTTGGTTTTAAACCATGTGCAGTTTGTGATAACCTGAGCCTTTTCGTTCAATTCATGGGGTGCCCCAAGCGCTTAATTAAAACTGAACCTAACCAGCATTCACTAAAAAAGATTGTTGCATTTGAAAAAGTTCATGCATACGCATACACATGCATATTTTGTTACGACAGGAGCAGAATCGTCTTAGGCAGTGGATAAATGTCAGGATGGGGCTAAAGGCAGAAACCGATCAGGGTAAAACGGTAACGCGGCCACAGTTTGCGGCGCGATGTCGTTTCCTACTTTTAGGTATTTAGGGACGGACGCGAGTAGAGGCCAAGGTCACAACTGATAGATCGTCGTCCCTTGCCCAGCTCTGGACAAACGGAAAGCGCCACTGCAAGGCAACCTAGTATCCTTTAAATCCCCAGTAATTATTATTGTTCTGTCTTTAAAGTAAGTATTGGATGCCTAATCTACCCTGAGGGGGTTCGAGTAAGCGAACGCCGACCCATAGGAATCCATACTTATTTGAGACCCCCAAAGAAAAAACATAAAAAAATGCAGGTTAGCTCGCCCGGGCGAGCTGAGCTCACTAGGGCGAGCAACCCCTGCACGAAGGGGGTTAAAAAGGGGGAGGGGGAAGGTTTCTGCACCAAAAACTCTCCCCTCCTCATTCAAAAAACAAAGGCTCACAGGATTCACGAGTTTTGCAGCCTTTAGGTCACCATTTTTCGCGTTTTTGATTCCATTTTGCTCTATTATTCATCTCCAACAAGTAAGTACCTCATTCTTAGGCTCTCTAGCTTTCCATTGATGTATTTTGGTGCTCAAAGTTGCATGTATTTGCTCAAAAACGTGAGGGATTTATCCTTGGATTGTTGCCTGTTTTTGATGAATTAAGGGGTTGTAGGGGATGGCCTTAGGCCTAGGTTGTATTCTGGAGTAATGGGGCATGCCACATTGCCCCCATTCCCTTGATTTTCATGCCTAAACATGCGCCCACCAAGTGTTCGGTGAAATGCCTCAATGGCATTTGCACATGATTTTGTGAAACTTAGCTTGTGGAAACAAATTATGCACATATGGCTGCCATTGTGAGTGTGTGGGCAGTTTTGTAGAAGCTAGACTAAAGTGCCAAAAGCATGACTTACGCCTAGGAATCTAAGTTTTTGGTTTTGAATGTAAAAGATGCATGAATATTAGAACATGTTTGAGAGGTTTTTTTACTAGAATTTGAACTTGCTGCCTCATGAGGAATACCTTGCGCCTAGATAGCATGAAAAATACCTTTCAATAGTATGTATATATGTGAATATATAGCATGAAAAAACCTTTCAATAGTATGTATATATGTGAATATATAGCATGAAATACTTTGCAAAGTGTGTGAATATATAGCATGAAAATGCCTTACAAAGTGTGTGAATATATATAGCAAAAAAATGCCTTTCAAAAATTTGTATATGTTGGATAGGTAGCATAAAAATGTCTTTCAAAATATGTATATTTGTGAGTAGGTAGCATAAGGAGCCTTTCAAAAAATGTGCATATATGTGGGATGTAGCATGAAAATGCTTGTCAAAAACATACATGGATGTGTGTCATAAAATGCCTTTCACCAAAAAAAAATTTATGTGTGCGTGTGTAAATGCATGTATATAGATATGTGTCATAAAATAGCACATGCCCCAATGTGATTGTTTTGTAAAGTGCATGTTGACACTCGCACCATATAAGTGTTGTTTGGCTCTGGTTCGTAATGATTGGTATTTTCATATAAACTAACTTTCCAAATGTTTGTCCTCGCAGGAAATGGCTTCGAAAAAAGCTTTCTGCGAAGAGATCTAGGAGAGACGCCACGGCTGAAGGGACCAATGCCGCCCCCAAGTTTGATAGTCACCATTTTCGGAGCGCCGTGCACCAGGAGCGCTTCGAGGCCATCAAAGGATGGTCGTTCCACCGAGAGAGACGCGTCCAGGTCAGGGATAATGAGAACACCGATTTTCAGGAGGAGATAGCTCGCAGACATTGGACGTCGCTGGCTACTCCCATGGCTAAGTTTGACCCTGAGGTAGTCTTGGAGTTTTACGCTAATGCTTGGCCCACAGAGGAGGGAGTGCGGGACATGCACTCATGGGTGAGGGGTCAGTGGATTCCTTTTGACGCAGATGCCCTTAGCCAATTCCTGGGTGACCCGCTAGTGTTGGAGGAAGGCCAGGAGTGCGAGTTCAGTCAGAGAAGGAACAGGGCCGACGGGTTCAACGAGGAGGCCATTGCCCAGCTATTGTGCACACCAGGGCAGGATTTCGCCTGGACCGCTGCCGGGAGACGGGTGCGGATCATGCGCACCAGCATGACCACCTTGACCCAGATGTGGATGACGTTGCTGCTCAGCAATGTCTTGCCTAGTGATCATAACTCCGATCTCCCTCTGCCGAAGTGTCAGCTGGTGTATGCCATCCTGACACGGATGAGCGTTCACGTGGCTTAGCTGATTGCTGACGCCATCTATTTGTTTGCAGGTATGCCACCCACCAGGCACCCTCTAGACCCGGATAAGTCTAACAGGGCCCTGGGGTTTCCAGCATTGATCACGGGCTTCTGCCAGTCATTCGGGGTTCCCGTCACCCCTAGTAAGGTGATCCGACCGCCGATCACCCGGGCTTTCATTGAGAAGTATTGCATGCCTAGATAGGCGCAGGGGGATGCACCTCAGGACGCAGATGCACCATCGCCACCTCATCAGGCTGATCCCGCTGGGTCACTAGGCATGGAGCGTTATCTACAGCACTTGGTTCGCCAGCAGGCGGCCAACCACCGGGGGCAGGTACAGATACATGAGTGTCTCTACCGCTTCAGCCTTAGTCAGCAGGGGCAGGGTTTCGCTCCTTTTGCGTGCCCTACTCCAGAGCAGTTTAGGGCTGAGGTTGTGTGGCCCGGAGATTGGCCCGAGGCCCAGGCAGGGGAGGCGCCTGTAGGATCCCCTGGCGATGCAGAGAAGGCCCGCATGGATGAGGAGATGACGGATTTGCTCGGTTTCTTGGGAGGGAGCGAAGCCACATGACCATGGGATCCCCAGATTCATATTCTTTTTATGTTTCATGCTTTATCATTTACATGTTATTTTATTTCTATGACTTGAGGGACTAACGTTTGTTTTTGTTGTTTCGATTGTCATTTGTTTTGTGCATACATTTTGTTTGGACTGTTGCGTTAGTGCTTACTTCGTTATTGTTGATAATGTTTGTTGAAATTCCGGAACCGTGTAGAGTTTTCATTTAGGAACGTCGTCCTAAAATAAAATGAACAAACATCATGATAACACCAAGAATAGAAAAAGAAAGAGGCATTGTGAACAAAATGTCATATCTGTATATAAAGAAAAGAAAAGAGTTTTTGTATATAAAAAGTGTATGAAAAGATTTTGTGTGTATAAATAATGTGTGAAAAGGGATTCTTGTGTGTGAGCAATGAGTGTGTATAAAGAAAATTTTTGTATAAATAATGAGTGTATGTTGAAAAAGGAAAAAGAAATCTTTGAAAAGGAATAGAGGTTTTATATAGACCATGTTGATATAAAGAGAAAGAGTTTTTTTTAATGCATGTGTATACGGAAAAAGTTTTCCGTGTATAGGAATGTAGGTGTACAGAGAAAAAGCTTGTCTCATAGATAGCGATGGATGTATAGTTTTTGCAAACATGCATAAGAAAAATGAAACAAAAAGAAAAGAGAAAGAAAGACCTCGAAGGTCGGCATGTTATGGTCATAGGAAGCACAAATCATTCGTAGAGAGCAAACATATCTTTTGGAAACAAGAAACTGACGCTAAGAGTTTATTTTCCAAAATAACCGAGATAAGAACGGATGGATTCATTGAACCAATGAAAGAACATAATTTGGAAACGTTGGGTCTACTTGCATAAATCCCAAGCCTTAGTATCATAATGCCATAAGCAGGATGCTTGAGTACCCACCTAGTTGTATGCATGACTAATTTTGCACGTTATTTCCAAATCATCATTGTTACGCGTGCCTCGTGGAAGTAATATGGGAGTTTAACCCGAAACCGACACCCTGACACATGAATTTGTTTTGCCCCAAATAAAAGAAATGAAAAGAAAGAAAAGGGAGAAATGAAAAGAAAGAAAAGAAAAGGAAAAGAAGGATTCCCGATCAAAGATCGGAAGAAAGTAAAAAGGAAAAGATCGGAGGAAAACAGAATAATTCCCGATCAATAAAGGAAACTAGGAAAGAGAACAGAAGATCTTCGGACCAGATAAATTTTCGGCGAGGTAAATGACCGCCAGCAAAGGGAAAACCCATTTTGAAGTGGTTCTTCCTTTGGGATTGCCATTCAAGGTCGCTCTCGACTGGCGATGTCCCACCCCACATAAACAAAGAGGAAAAGACCGAAACACCCAGCTTCCTCTCCAAAAACACTACCCTCGAGAAAATCCTATTGATCCGTGATCGCGCGTGTAATCTTTTGGTTAGGAAATCATGTGCAAAATAAAGTCATGGTGCAACTATGGTTTGGAATTAGGGTAAAACACTTACCTGTGTGAGTTTTTATACACCATGAGTGATTTTATTCCTAATTTCAATTTGACCCGGCGTTTCCCTTGAATGTTCATTTAAAAGCTAAATGTTGACATCCTACCCTTCATTTTCGGTTACAAGGAAAACTATTTTTGCATAAGCATATTGTTTCTCTAAAATACGGTGCTCTCGTGAATGATTTATTTTTCCTTGCTAAAGCATGTTCGCCTTTTAGGTGAAAGAACCCGGTGGACCATTCGGTCCTAAAATCAAATCTTATTCGGAGCCCCATGAATTGATTGTCATTCATGCATCCTCCACCATCAAGTCCGGAGCCCCACGAATTGATTGCCTAGTGCTGTTCGTGCATCCTCCACCATCAAATCTTAATTCGGAGCCCCATGAATTGATTGCCATTCATGCATCCTCCACCATCGAGTCCAGAGCCCCACGAATTGATTGCCTAGCACTGTTCGTGCATCCTCCACCATCAAATCTTATTCGGAGCCCCATGAATTGATTGCCATTCATGAATCCTCCACCATCGAGTCTGGAGCCCCACGAATTGATTGCCTAGAGTTGTTCATGCATCCTCCACCATCAAATCTTATTTAGAGCCCCATGAATTAATTTCCATTCATGCATCATCCACCATCGAGTCCAGAGCCCCACGAATTGATTGCCTAGCACTATTCGTGCATCCTCCACCATCTTATTCGGAGCCTTATGAATTGATTGTCATTCATGCATCCTTCGTTATCAAGTACGGAGCCTCCGGTGGGGGAAAATACGGTTTTTTGTTATTTTCCCAATCGGTGCCTTCACCAAACATGTGTATACGTATATATTATGTTATTTTTGTTTGTTTGTTTGTTTTGTTTTGTGTTGTGCAGAGAAAGAAGAAGGAGAGACAGGAGTCACTTATTTCAAATCGTTTTGGGTTGGGACTATTGTGATTGAGATCAATTAAATTCCCATGATGGGCAAAGGATGGCCTTCAGGGGTCATCATAGATTAATTACAGAAAAGGAATAAGACGGACGAAATCAGTGTTTTATCTTTGCTTTCCTCCTATCTCTGATTAAAGGTAAGTAAAGAGGGGCAACTGTCATACCCTAATTTCGTCCGGGGACCATTGTTTGATGGCATGCAATCTTTGCTTGACCACGAGGTACTTGGCACCCATTGTTGCACAATACGTAAAGTTCCATAACGTGCCAGAAGTCAAAAGAGAGCATTGTTGCACGATCCGTGAAGTTCCGTAACATGCCAGAAATCAAAAGGAAGCATTGTTACACAATCTGTGAGGTTTCGTAACATTCCAAAAGCCAAAAAAGGGATGATTACATAATCCGTAAGGTTCCGTAACATTACGGAAGGAAAACAAGTATCGTTACGGAATTCGTAAAGTTCCATAACGTTACAGCAAAAGAATCAGCAAAAAAAGGCAAGGGGTGTATTTAGTAAACAAGGGGGTGCAATTAGCAACCAGGCCCACTTGGGCCTTCCAGGAAGTTCCTCCAGAAGGCGGTTCCTTCTGGAGGAAGCAACCTAACTCGCTTGGGCTAGCTGGGTGGCAAGCTTCTCCCTCTTTTCCCTATAAATAGGGGGAGGAGGGAAGAACAAAAATGTTCAACCCTCCTGGTATCTGAGGATCACTTGAAATTAGTGAAAAAAAAATCATTTCCGTAAAGAAAATTCAAGCCGAGGCGCTTCCATAACGCGTCCGAAACGTTTCCGTGGGTAATTTTGTGAAGATTTTCCGCCGTCTTTCGTTCGTTCTTCGTCGTTCTTCGATCTTCAACCGGTAAGTTCCCGAAATTGAACTTTTCAATTCATTCTATGTACCCTTGGTGGTCCCCACTTGTTTCGCGTACTTTTATTTTCATTTAATTTACTTTCCGTACCCCCTTTTGACGTGATTTAGTCATTTATTTAAGTCATTTTCTCGCCAAATCAAAAAATAAAATAAATTTCCACCGATCATTTGAATTGTAACATATGTTAATTTCTGTTAAAATGAAATCCGACCGTTCGGTCATGCCGTAACCACGTTAGAACCAAAAAAGAGGTAAAATAATAATATAATAATAAAAAAAATATCTTTTAGTAAAATAAAACAAAAAAATCAATCGGACGTTTCTCTTTGGGATTTTTCTTTCTTAATTGAATTGACTAATAACTAAAGTGAAACTAAGGCTAAAATCAACTCACAAAATCAAGCTTTGTCCACAAAAATCACTGAAAAAACGTTTTAAGGTCCAACGCCTTGAACGGTCCTCTTTGCTTTTTTATCGGTTAACATGGACCGTTCGAAAGCGTAAAATCAACACATCACTGCCTTTTGAAAGAACTTTGTAGGTTTAATTTCCTCTTCGATGGAGGGTACGTAGGAGCAAGAGCCCTGCTTTTGTCGACCTCAAAAATAAAAAAGAAATAAAAGTTTAGATACATAATTTCACACAATTCTAATCTAAGGCTGTTGTCCTTTGGGACAAACGTGAGAGGTGCTAATACCTTCCTCAAACGTAATGATAACTCCTGAATCTGGAATATTCTTCATGACCGGTTTCCTTTGGTTTTTCTAACGTTTTCCTTTCAATAAGCGTTGGTGGCGACTCCGCGCATTTTCCTCCTATGGAAGACGCACCCGTGAGCCTCGCCTCGCTCACCCGCAAAAGGGTAGGTTGCAATAGAGGGGAAATTTCTTTAATATTTGTCTTTATTTCAAAATGTATTTCCTTCTTAGCTAATCTCTTGGAGGAGACACTTACCTCCTTACACTCCTCCTTAACCATTAAAAGTTGTCCTTCTTCTTGGAGGTAGATCTCTTCACTAGATTCTTCCCCTTTTGCTTCTTCACTTTTACGAGAGGTAGGTGAAGTAGTAGCCTCATCTTGGATACTATAAATGTCTTGGCCCCTCATAATCATGGTTTTCTTGGTGGGGCATTGAGAAGTAATGTGTCCTCTTCCAAGACATTTAAAGCACTTCATGGAGCTAGTCTTCTCTTGCATACTAGCCTTATGGGGTTGTTTTTCTATTTTCTTCCCCTTATCATCTTTGGGCTTAGAAGGTGTCACCCCTAAGATTCCTTGACCTTGGTCTTTCTTTGGATAAGAGTGAGAGCCATATTATTTTGAAGTAGACTTCCTTTTAAGTTGTTGCTCTACCTTTATTTCCCAATCTAAGTTAGCCTCTACATTGTCCTTCCCATGGAAGTATGGGAGATTAATGTTAGCCTCTTGAGGCTTTCTTTCCTTTTCTCTCCTATGGGAGTGAGGTCTAAGATGTGACCTATGCCTTCCTTCATAATAGTCACGAAGTTCTTCATTTAGGCTCTTGCAAGAGTTATGACTACTATAGGAATCATGTTTTTCTTTTCTTAACTCTTTTTAGTATTTTCCTTCTTTCTTCTTCCCTTATTTTCTCCTTTTCATCTTGACTTATTTATTCCACTCTTTTTTTTCCTTTTTCTTTTCTCTCTTGTTTTTCTTTCCACAACTTAAGGGATCTCAACTCATCTAATATCTTATACAAGGGGTCCTTAGGAATAGAACCCTCACCATTAACACTAGATGAAGAATGAAGACACATGTTGGTTCCTAAGTTATGGTTCTTTCTTGTTGGGAGTTTGAAAACAAAAGGTAAAAGAAACTATGGTTGAAACTAGCCAAAATAAACACTAAAAGAGGTGTGAAAGATAAGGTAAAAACTAATTGGTAAAAGGCAAGCTATCTAGGCGGTTTGACAATGGAGGGTAAACGAAATAAGCTATGAAAGTAAGAAAGAAATTAAAGTGCAATAAATGCAAACTATGCGGATCCTAAGAGTGTTTGAATGACCTCATTTAAGGTTCCTGACAAAACACTCACTATCCTAAGGGAAAATTGCCTAAAATTATTACACACAAATGGAAGTAGGGTGACCTAGTGGAGGCTCCCAACTTACTTCTAATGAAAGGCCTTTTTGTTACAAAACTTGAAAGCAAAGCAAATTTCCAATTACAAAATTACAAAGAAAAAAGTCCTCAATTGTGGTGGCTATTCTCTCTTTAGTGTTTCACTCAATTTGGAGTGCTTCTTAGTCCAATAGCTCTTAAGGTGGTTGGCCCCTTGCTTCTTGACTCAAATTCTTCAAGATATGGCATAAATCCTCCTTTCCAATTCCCTATATGGCAACTCACAAGCAAGGAAACAAAGAGACAAGCAATAACCAAAGACCAAAAAAAAAAAGAAATGAAAGCTAAACCAATAGAGTTTTAACAAGACAAATTTTCAAGGATTATTCAACAATTAAAGCAATGAAAAGCACAATTCAAGAGAGCTTAAGACTTATTTGATTCACAAATCCAGCCACAACTCAGCACCACAACTCAACTTCATCATAGGCATCATGTAGGAACTTAGAAAACAAAAAAAAAAAGATTTCAACAACAAGACTAATTCTAGGAATTGATTTAGAACATGTTATGAATTAAATAACATGCATGAATTAGACTCAAAATTCAAAAGATAGGCTAAGAATGAAAATAATAAATGAACAAATGTATCTAGAATTCAATCAACAAAATAAAAATTCAACACAAACTTAGAACATAATGTGACAATTACTATGACTAAACATGACTCTAAGACAACATGGATTAAGTGATTTACACTTAGATATTTGTGTTTTTTTTCTAATCAATATTTTGGAAGAAAATTTAGATCTAAGGTTCATCACAAGAATATTATGAATGAAAAAATGATAGAACCTAATATCAACACAAAAACAAGATTCAAGAGTAGATCTACAAAATTTGAACCATAGAAATGCAAGAACAAGTGTAGATCTAAGATTTAATCGGTTTATTTTTTTTAATCTACTCTAAACAGCACCAAACCACAAGAAAATGGAGGATATACATGGAGAATAAGATGAAGAACAAGGAATTAAATAGAATTCACCGAACAAAAAGATAGAGGAAGCAAAAGAACATCACCTAGATGAAGATGCTCTTGATACCACATGATGTAAGCTCCATTGGAGCTTGTAGGCCTAGGACCTTCTTCATCAATGGATTCCTTTTCTTCTTGGAAGATGAATGGCAGCGGAATGGAGAAGGAAGAGAGAGAGGAGACGCCACTTCAAGGAGAAGATGAGTCTAGAAGAAGCTCACCACCATAGGAGGCCATGGATAAGAGCTTGGAGGAAGAAGGAGATGAATGGAGGGAGAAGGAGGGAAGAGCACGAAATTTTGTGCTCTAAAAGAGCTCTGAAATCTGAAGTTTAATATTCAAATGATCAAAGTTCCCAAAAAATGCACACACATGACCTCTATTTATAGCCTAAGTGTCACACAAAATTGGAGGGAAATTTGAATTTCAATTCAAATTTTACTTGAATTTGAAATTGAATTTTTGGAGCCAAACTTTGGAGCCAAGATTTCACTAATTATGATTAGTGAATTTTGTTATGGTTCAGCCCACTAATCCAAGATCAATTCCAAGATTCTCCACTAAGTGTGGGTGTCATGAGGCATGTATAGCATGAAGGACATGCACAAAGTGTGACTATATGATGTGACAATGGGGTGTAGTAAGCAAATGCTCACCTCCCCCTCTAAAATTTAATTGGATTGAGCTTCTACCAATTCAATTAAATTTATTTCCAACCACACACATCAAATATTCACTTAGTGCATGTGAAATTATAAAACTACCCCTAATACAAAAACGAGTCTAGGTGCCCTAAAATACAAGGGCTGAAAAATCCTATATTTCTAGGGTACCCTACCTACATTATGGAGCCCTAAATACAAGACCCAACATTAATGGAACCTTAATCTAATATGTACAAAGATAAGTGGGCTCATACTTAGCCCATGGGCCTGAAATCTACCCTAAGGCTCATGAGAATCCTAGGGCCTTCTCTTGCATCTCTGGCCCAATCTACTTGGAGTCTTCTATCCAATGCCCTTGCGGGGTAGGATTGCATCAAAGAGGAACTCAAACTAACTAGAAGAAGGTTTAGAAGTCAAGATTACCTTAGAGAAACTTTGGAATGGAGCATTGAGGGATTTTCTCCACCGAGTCTTTGAGGAGGATTCTGAGGATTCCGCTTCGATTAAAGTGTTCCTCTTGGTGTGGGGGTTCATCGGCAAGCAAAGGTGGCTTATGGCGGCCACCAGTGGTCTTAGGTGGTGGAAAAATGAGGTTTCAGGGTTTGGGTGGCGTTTTGGAGAATAGGAAAGTGAAAAATCGTGTTTTTCACACTAAGAACGCATTTATAAGTTGTAGATTTAACTTAGCGAGCCTGTCGCGCTAAGCCAAAGTCCACTTCTTACGCTTAGCCGAAGAATTTAGGCTTAGCGCAACCCCCTCTGCACTACGGCCCGCTTAGCGCACCTCTGGTCGCTAAGCGCAATTCCCTCTCTGGTTGGAATCACGCTTAGCACGCCATTCTCGCTTAGCGAGAGATCAAAAGTTGTGATTGTCAAAATCCCAATAGTTAGACTGTGGAAACATGTCTTAGGAAGCTCCAGAAAAAAATTTGAGGACGATCCAACGGTTAACGAATCCGGGATTGCGATTTTACTGAACTAGGTTTAGGTAAAATCTAAAATCTCATAATTTCAACTTAGCTCAAAAAAACTCCACATAACTCAACATCCACATCAAGAAATTCACACATGACTAATTCAAGGCATACTTCAACTCATTCAAGTCAACCATATAGTCAAATAACACAATAAATACAATTAAACATCGATTTATAACTTGTAATATTTCAGGGTGTTACACCAAATGCCCACCCAAACCCTAACACCTTCTTCTCCACCACCCACGACCATCGGTGGCCACCACGAACCGCCGTTGGTTGCCACTGAACCACCACACCAAGAAGAACATTTTAATCGGAGCAAAATCCTCAGAATCCACCTCAAGGATTCGGTGGACAGCAATCCCTCAAATCCTTTCTTTCATAGCTTCTTTGAGGTAATCTTGACTTCTAAGCCTTTCTCCTAGTTTGTTTGAGCTTCTCTTAGTGTCTCTTGTGTTTTCGGTAATGTAATATGGTGTTTTTACACTTCCTTTGAAAAATCCTTGAAAATGAGACATTGTAAAAGTTATCCTTTTATGAAATTGAGATTATTTTCATGACCTTCACTGAGCCCCGGCCACATTGGCGTGAACGGAATTTCAAAATGATGTCTCCTTTTAGTAGAATCTAAAATACCCCTTAGTCATTTATGTTTTGACAAGGGTAATTAACCCTGAATGTTGTTATTAACCTTGTTTTTGAAATCTGTACTAAATTTCCTTCAATTTGGTATATAGAACGTTGAATTTGGACTAACAAACGTGAACGAGATAGGTCTTTGAGCGACACAAAGAGAAACTGATGGAGAACTCATGATAGGTGAGGGGAGTTTATTATAATTTACGGCTTTTAATACCATAGTTGGGGTCAGGGAACCTAACTATGGGGATGTATGCATGTCCCTGTTGCATGCTGGTTTTCAAGAAAAACAATGTTTTTAACTAATGGGATGCGATATGTCTATTATTGATAAATGACATTATTGTTTTTATTAGACTTGTGTTGTCTAAAGACCTAGGGAGTGTGAATCTCAGGCATGAACTATATATGTGTGTATATACGGAATATGATTTACCGATGATATTGTTATTGATGATATTAATTGATATGAGGTGATGTTGATGTTTATGATATTGTTGATAGAGAATAATGTTGTTATTGAAGATGATATTGATAATAATTGATACGAGACAATGTTGGTGTTTATGATAATGCTGATATGAGATGATGTTGTTATTGATGATTATGTTGATATGAGATGATGTTGATGTTGAGAATGACATTGAGATGAAATAATATTGATGTTGAGAATGACATTGAGTGAGATAATGTTGATGTTGATAACAACATTGAGATGAGATGTTATTGATGTTGGAAATGTCATTGTGATGATGTGTGATGTGTATGTACATGGCTGGTGCAGTGACCATGTTGGATATCCCTGGTGGGGAAAATAGAGTGGTTAAAGAGTTTAGAGCATCTCTGGAGGGGGATGGCTTAGAATCATTAATTATCCACGATTAGTGCATTGATGGTGCCCATGTTTCATACTTCATATTGCATGGAAATAGTATAAACTTTGTTAGTAAGTGCTTATAGTTTCTCATGAGGGGGAATACTTGTAACTGGGGGCATGTCACTCGGTTTGGAACTCCCTTAAGACTCAGGTTGATCACCATGGGGGGGAGTTGCCTATGCATGACAGGGTGACCTCGACATTTACTACCTAGTTTTCCTAAGTGAGAGTGTCTTGTGGACACGCTTAGGCTATTTCCTTGATGAATGGTACCACATTGCATTTGAGAGTTGAGGTCAGGTTCATGCATCATACTAAGCATGATTGATTGGAATAATGGATGGATCATGACCACTTGTTGAGTGTATGTTGGACTAATGGATGTTTGTGTATGTTTATGCTAGTTGTTAATGTTTTCTTACTAATTATGGTTATTTTATTTTTTGTTAATTTCTTTTATAATAAAATCACCCTTGCGATTTTTGTACTGTGTGGTTGGTACTTGTGATGATCGTGAACTTTTGTTCATGGGAGCAGAAGGACAGCAATAGAGTACGTGAAGTGAGATTCTTTTGTGGAGCCGCCAAGTCGACGTGATGACGTTGGGATTATTTTGGAGAGAGTTGTATTTTGTTAATCAAATCCTCCATAGTTGGTTCTATAATTCTTTTTTTTAATTGAGGATGTAAATCACATATTTAGTTATATGTATAAGCTAATTTACTTTCCATTATGTGGATGATGTGTACTGAGTTACTATATCTATATACATATTCATTTAAGTAAGTGTGCATTGTTTAGTGAATGTATATCGTGAAAAATTTACTTTCATTTTTCATAAGCAAATTAACGGATTTTTCATTTAAAAATTAAAATTTTCACAGTTTAGAGTGGTGATATCGTAGCGACAAGGCAGGTCGTTACATTATCAACATCAACATCATCTCTGATGTAGCTCCATGTGGAGCTTGAAGGCCTTGTATCTTCTTCATCAATGAAATCCTTTGCTTCTTGAGGTTTGATGGCAACAGAATGGAGAAGGAAGAAAGATGATTGGAGACACCACTTCAAGGAGAAGATGAGTCAAGAACAAGCTCACAACCATAGGAAGCCATGGATAAGAGCTTGAAGGTAGGAGAAGATGAGTGGAGGGAGAAGGAGAAAAGAAGCACGAAATTTTATGCCTCAATTGAGGTTTGAACTTTGAAGTGTAATTCTCAAATGATCAAAGTTGAAAAAATACACACACAAGGCCTCTAGTTATAGCCTAAGTGTCACATAAAATTGGAGGGACATTTGAATTTCTATTCAAATTTCACTTGAATTTGAATTTGAATTGGTGGAGCCAAAATTTCACTAATTATGATTAGTGAATTTTAGCTATAGTTCAGTCCACTAATCCAAGATCAAGTCCAAGATTCTCCACTAAGTGTGCTTAGGTGTCATGAGGCATGTAAAGTATGAAGGACATGCACAAAGTGTGACTATATGATGTGGCAATGGGGTGTAGAAGTAATTGCTCACCTCCCCCTTAAGATGGTCCAAAATTTAATTGGATTAGGCTTCTCCGAATTCAATTAAATTTATCTCCCAACACACACATATCAAATAGTGCACTTAATGCATGTGAAATTACAAAACTACCCCTACTACAAAAACTAGTCTAGGTGCCCTAAAATACAAGGGCTGAAAAATCCTACATTACTAGGGTACCCTCCCTATACTATAGAGCCCTAAATACAAGGCCCAAAAATAATAAAACCGTAATCTAATATGTATAAAGATAAGTGGGCTCATACTAAGCCCATGGGCTCAAAATCTATCCTAAGGCTCATGAGAACCCTAGGGTCTTCTCCTACATCACTGGCCTAATCTTCTTGGAGTCTTCTATCCAATGCCCTTGGGGGGTAGGATTGCATCAATCTCATCTTAATATCATTATCAACACCAACATCATATCATCTCAATATCATTATCAACATCAACATCATCTCATCTCAACATTATCATCAACATTAATATCATCTCATCTCAACATCATCATCAACATCACAAACAATCACATTCCACATACATACATATAAATTCCTGCCTGGGATTCATAGTCCCCAGGTCTTCAAACAACACAAACCTCATACAACAACAATCCATAATATCACGAGACTGGTATTTTAAGGGAAATTCTAAATTAAATAGGAAAACTATGGTATTCAAAACAAACTTTTATGCCCATTTAAAATTTAAGTAAATAGAAGAACAAATATAAAATTTGGGGCAGTCTCCTCTGTAATTGAGACTTTTCCCAAAAATTTCAATCATTACAACGACAACATTATTCACAATTTCCATCATCAATAACAAATATATCACATCCCATTAGTTAAAAACACGGTTTTCTTGAAAACCAACATGCACATCAATAACAAATATATCACATCCCATTAGTTGAAAACACAGTTTTTCTTGAAAACCAACATGCACAAGGACAGACATAAATCCCCATAATTGGGTTCCCTGACCCCAACTATGGTATCAAAAGCTATAAACAAACAATAAACTCCCATCACTTATGTATATCACTTTGTTTGTTTCTTGCGGCGTTGTTCTAAGATCTCTTAGGTTCACATTCATTCATCCAAACGTAGAGCTCTATATACCAAATCAAAGATAATTCAATATAGATTTCAAAGACAAGGTTAATATCAACTTCTGGGGTCAAATATCCATTCAATTTAGAAAAGGGGCTAAATGGGTGTTTTGAGATCCACACCAAAGAGATGTCATTTTGAAATTTCGATTATGCCATTGTGATCGGGGTTCAGTGAAGGTTACAAAAATGAAGTCTATTTTATAAAAAGACAATTTATACAACATCTCATTTTCAAGGGTTTTTCAAAGAAAGTGTAAAAACATCCAATAATGGTACCCAAGTCACAAGAGATGCAAAAATAGGCTCAAACTAACTAGGAGAAGGCTTAGTAGTCATGGTTACCTCGAAGAAAGTGCGAAGGAAAGATTGGAGGCTGCATTCTCTACCGAATCCTCAAGTTGAGTTTTGAATATTTCACTCTAATTAAAGTGTTCCTTTCCATGCAGTGGTCTTGCGGCAAGCAACAACATGTCGTGAAGGTCACTGGTGGTCGGTGGTGGGGGAGGAGGAGGTTAGGGGTGTTGGGAGAGGGTTTAGGGGAAGAAGATAGAGGTAAAATGGTTGTTTTACATTGTTGGATGTTTTTGTAGCCTGCAAGACTCACCCAGGCGAATTTTTGCTTGCCTGGGTGAGTTGATCTAGCTCAAATTCGCTTGGGAAAAATTTGGCTCGCTTGGGCGAATTTTGCTCCAACAAATTTTACTGCTTCAGTGAAAATATCATATCTCATACTATAGATGTTATTTTAAAAATCCCAACAGTCAAAATGCATGGAAATGGTTTGCAAGACTACAGTTCAAATTTCAAGGTGATCCAATAGTTAATGAATCCAGGATCGTGGTTTTAGTAGAACAAATTTAGGTAAAACTTGAAATCTCATAATTTCAACCTAAGTCAATAAAACTCCACATAACTCAATATCCATATCAAGCAAATCACACATGGATAATTCACACAATACCTCAACTCATCCAAATTCAATCACATAATCAAATAACATGAGAAATACATTTAAACATCGATTTACAATTAGCAAAATTTTAGGGCGTTACAGACAACACAATTGAACCTTGCTTCTTGCATATCCATGTAACCAAGTTTCCACCGATGAAGTGGTAGCTTCCACTTGTGCTTTTCCTTTCAACTTTGTCTCCAGCATAGTCAGCACCACAGAAGCTCATGAGCCTGAAATCCTCCCTTCTTTTGAACCATAGACCAAGATTAGAAGTTCCAATTTCTAAAAATGCATTTAACTGTAGTTTGATGAACTTTCTTTTGTTCTTGTTGAAATCTCGCACATAAGCAAA
This sequence comes from Glycine max, assembly GCF_000004515.6. Taxonomy (NCBI): domain Eukaryota; kingdom Viridiplantae; phylum Streptophyta; class Magnoliopsida; order Fabales; family Fabaceae; genus Glycine; species Glycine max. The sequence continues at coordinate 18,129,044 of NC_038255.2, read as the reverse complement.
TACTGAACATAATGTCGGGTCTGGATGTTGTGAGATATAGCAATATATTTAGTCTAGTACACCTTTGTTGATTCTTCGTCCAATCCAAGATATGTTGTTGGATGCACAGGTGTCTTCATTTCCTTTGCATCATTAATATTGAACTTCTTCAAGAGTTCTTTTGCTTCTTGGTTGATGAATGTAAATTCCACTGCTTGTTTGCTTTATTTGCAGCCCAAGGAAGAATTTCAACTCTCCATCATGTTCATTTCGAATTCCATTTGCATTAGCTTAGAAAAATCCTCACAACATTTCATTAGTTGCACCAAAAATAATGTCATCTACATATACTTGCACCAATATAAACTTTGAGTCGTAATTTTTATGGAATAGTGTTGTGTCCACTTTTCCTTATTCAAAGCCATTTTTTAGAAGAAAAGAACTCGGTTTTTCATATCAAGCTCTAGGATCTTGCTTGAGTCCATATAGAGCTTTGTCAAGTTTTAAAATATGATGAGGAAAAGTGTCACTCTCTAATCCTGGAGGTTGTTCAACATAAACTTCCTCTTGCATTAATCCATTTAAGAATGCACTTTTTGCATCCCTCTGATACAACTTCATATTGCTATAAACTACAAATGAAAGTAAAATTTGTATTGCCTCTAGATGAGCCACAATTGCATAAGTTTCTTTGTAATCTATACTTTCCAGTTATGAGTACCCTTTGGCTACCAACCTTGCCTTGTTCCTCATAACCTTACAATTTTCATCCAATTTTTTATAGAAGATCCATTTTGCTCCAATAGCCTTCTTCCCTTTTAGCAATTCTACTAACTTCTAGATATCATTCTTTTGAAATCGATCAAGTTCTTCTTGCATAGCTTTTACCCAGTTATCATCTTTCATTGCATCACTAACATGTTTGAACATGATCTTTTCAATCACCAATGGTTTGGCTTTTTAGATGATTTCTTCTCATTATGCGTCTATTGGACTCCCTTGTTTCTTCTTGAGGATTATCGAGATGTTGAGTGGACACTCCAACTTCAAAACTTTGACTGGATGACACTTTTTCTTTAATACCATTATCCAGTCTAAGATCTAAAATAGAATTATCTAGCTCTGATAAATCTTTTTCAGGCTCATTTTCATTAAACTTTTCATGAATAACTTTCTCAACAACTGAGGTTCTTGAGTTATAAACTTTGAATGCCTTAGATGTTTTTGAGTATCCCAGAAGTGTTCCATTATCACTTTTTGAGTCAAACTTTCCCAAGTTATCTTTAGTGTTAAGAATGAAACATTTACATCAAAATGCCTGGAAGTATGATATGTTGGGTTTTCATCCCTTCCATAATTCATAAGGAGTCTTTTTAAGAATACGTCTTATATAAATTCTATTTTGAAGATAACATGCAGTATTCACTACTTCAGCCCAAAAGTGCTTAGGGGTTAAATTATCATTGAGCATGGTCTTGGCCATCTCTTGTAGAGATTTTTTCTTTCATTCAACTACCCCATTCTATCGAGGTGTTCTTAGTGTTGAAAAATTATGAAGAATACCATTTTCTTCACAGAACAACTGAAAATTTCCATTCTCCAATTTTTTCCCATGATCACTTCTCAGTCAAGTAACGCATACTCCTTTTTCATTTTGAAATCTATTACAAAATTTAAAGAAAACACTAAAAGACTCATCATATGCTAGGAACATAACCCATGTCCATCTAGAGTAGTCGTCCACTATAACAAGTCCTTACCTTTTTCCACTGGTGGATGCTATTCTGGTTGGCTAAACAGATAAAGAGGTAATAGCTCCAAGTCTTGAGGCGGAAAAAATGTTTTTATTAGAAAAAAGTTTTTAATTTGTTTTCCCTTTTGACATGCCTCACAAAGTAAATCATCTTTATATGAGATACTTGGTAATCCTCTTACAAGGTTGTTTTTCTGTAGTTTGGAGATTAACCTCCAACTTGCATGACCAAGTTTTTTATGTTGTAGCAAATGATTTTCTTTAATAGATAGTAAGCATGATACCTTTTAATCTGATAATTCTCCCAACTTAATCTTATAGAGATTACCTTTTGTCTTGGTACTTTTTCTGGACGATACACTCATCCTTGTTAAAGGAAACAACATATCCACTATCACATAATTGACTTATGTTTACTAGTTTATGTATTAAGCCCTTCAACAAATAAAACATTATCAATAAAGGGATACATATGAATACTTATCTTACTGATTCGTATTATTCTTCCTTTTTTATTTCCTCTGAAAGTGACGGTTCCACCATGATAGGGAGTCAGACATTGGGACATACATTTTTCTCCTGTCATGTGACATGAGCAACCACTGTGTAGGTACCATGATAGGTGTTTGCTTTCTACTATCAAAGCCATTTGCAACAAGAATTATCATTTTCTTAGGTACCCAAATCATTTTGGGTCCTCTTGTGTTAGCTTTAAATTCATTGGATGCACCAATTCTAGGTCAATCCCTGCACTTGGACGTCAAATGTCCAACTTTACCATAGAAATAACAACCAATAGTGTCTTCATCATGAACATAAATATTTCCTTCATATTCATTACCAGATTTGTTCGAGGGACATTTACTATATCTTTACAGTTTGTCAAGATTTTCTATTCCACTCACAAATTTGGCCAATGTAGATTTTAAGGTTCCAATTTCCTCGTGAAGTTTTACAATATCCTGAGGTTGGCCCTTTAATTCTTCATTCTTCAAAAGCTTTTCATTTTAGAATTTTGCATATCTTTTATGTTCTTCACATTCCACCCAAATATTATGTTTACTTATTTTAAGGTCCATATAATCTTTGTGTACTTGTGCACGTTCTATCCATAAATCATGTCTCTCTTTACTTTGATGATCGTGAAGTTCATTTAGTTCCTTCAAATCCTTTTGTAGACCTTTTAGTGTGTTTTCCAACTCCTGAAAGTTCTTCAATGGAGTACATTTTTCTTTGGCAATTGTCTCATTCTCAAGGCATAGCTTGGATTCTTTTTCCTTAAAAGTTTCATGCGCATCACATATCTGAGTTGACTCGTCCAATGAAGCATCTACTTTATCTTGAAGGGTTTTTTCAAGTTCCTTATGATCTTTAGACATCTTTTTGAAATCTTTTCGCAAGTTTTTGTAAGCTTTTGCAAGAATGGATGAAATTGATAGCAATTCATGATAAGCCTTTATAAGAGATTCAGGATCATCAATATTTACCTCATCCTCCTGGTCTAATTCAGATTCTTGAGAAGTTGTCTCTGCCATAAGACATAGATTGGCTTTTTCTTCATTAGAAGGCAAGTTCTTTCATCTGGATTCACCTTTGTTTTTCTACATTTTGTGAATCTTTCATGAGATGAAGGCAAGTTCATCTTCATTAGATTCTTCTTCAGAATCTTTATCAGAAGAGTTTTTTGCTTTGAGGGCTTTCGACACTCTCCTTGACACTTGCTCAATGGACGATGAGACTTTCTTGATCTTTTGGCTACTAAGAGCCAAAGACTTTTCTTTCTTAAGTCCTTCATCCTGTTGAAGTTCTTGTTCATGAACTTTGAGAGTGTCAAATAGTTCTTCGAGGGACATAGAGTCAAGATCCTTTAGAGTCATTACCGTTGTTACCTATGGTCTCCATTTTCTAGACAAACTTCTCAAGATTTTGTCAATACGATCATAGTTATCATAGGTTTTTCCTAGAGATCTTAATTCATTTATAATGGTTTGAAAGATTCCAAACATACTTTGTATGTCTTCACCTTCTTCCTTAGAGAAGAGTTCATACTTATGAGTGATGAGACTTAATTTGTTCCTTTATACTCGTGGCATTCCTTCGAAGTTACAGCTAGAATGTCCCACATCTGCTTGACACTCTTGAATCTATGTACTTTGGTGTATTCTTCTTCTGATAAGGCACATAACATAAAGTTCCAAGCCTTGGAGTTGAGTAGAAATGTGAGTTTTCACTCCTCCATCCACTGACTCATTGGGATTTCATTTAACTCATTGTCATATGGAATGTGTTTCCAATTTCTAACACGTCCCATAGGTCAATGTGAATGGACTCAAAATGAGCTATCATTTGTTCTTTCCAGTAGTCATATTTCACCCCTCATGGGTGGTTTATTAGTAGAATATCCTTCTTACATTTCTTTCTTTGATTGTTGGATTCTTCCCTCAGTATTTTTAAATACTCAACCTGTAAGGCCGAGCTCTAATGCTAACTGAAATATCAACAATCTCACGAGAAGGGAAGGGGGGTTGAATAGTGTGTTAATAAAAGATAATAATTTTTCACAAATAAAGACTTTTATCACAACCTCAGAAGGATAGATGCAATGGAGTCGTCCATTGATAAGAGAAACAAGTTGGGTGAAAACCAAGTTTAGTTGTCCAATAATAATAAAAGCAATCTTTTTGCAAAGGTTTTTTTTTTCTAGGTAAACACTTGGCAAGAAAAAGGTGTCAAGATAAGCTTAAAAGAATACTCAATAAAACCACTTAAGAGAGACGTAGAAATACTTGGTTTATATTGGTTCACTCAAACAGAGCTACGTCCAGTTCTCCTTTACGCAATTGTAAAGGGTTCTACTAATCAAAAATTTGATTACAAATAAGTATTTTGTCTTGCTACTCCTAACTATACAAGTATTCTCTTCGCCACTCCTGGCACACCCTTAGACTCCACCTGAATCTAAGACCACCCAAGTATTGTTTAACACTAAGTCACTCTTGACTTTCACAAACAAAAGTTTGAATGAATACAATGATTCAACAATACTCAAAGTGTGAATGAACAGTTAAACTCAAACACAAATAACTTTGCTTAGCAAAGAGTAAAAAAAGATTAAGTCTTGAGTATATTGTCCACTAAAAATATGTAGAGTTTCGCTTCAGAGAACTTGTGCTCATTTTTCACTTGATTGTTTTTTTACCCTTATTTTTTAAAAAGAGATATCTTTTATAGACTTCAATGAAGGATTCGTTATGGGATCAGTGTTGAGCCTTGATATGATTTTTGTCTCATAGCTGGAGGTGAAACACGTGGTGCATTCTGAATGATGAGGATAGGAATATAGGTACAAAATACTGCATTTTCTCCTCTTCCAACACAAAAGTTGTAACATCCTGATGAATCATACCAGAATGAGAGGGATTCAGAGACTGTACAAGTATGGGACTGTGCAGTTGAGGATGACTTAAAGGAATTAATTGGTACTACCCATACCAACAAGATGCATCTACTTTTTTGTTAGCCCATCACTTAAGAACTTCATAGTTAAGCATGCTTGACTCGGAGTAGTTATAGGATGGATGACTTTTTGGGAAGTTTCCAGAAAAGCATGTGTGTGAGGAAAAAATATGCTAAAAAGTCTTGTGTTGGTTGGTGGGATCATTCATTGATCATGGAAGCAGACAAAGTTGATTTTTGAGGTCTCGGAAGGGCTACCTACGGAGGGTTTTGTTCGGTGGAGGATTCTAACCAACAAGAATATTGAGTGACGTGTCACTATGTGAAGTGTCATAGTGTGAGAGCCGCCAATAAGTCAAAAATATGGGATGTTATTGATGTAGCTCCACGTGGAGCTTGTAGGCCTTGGATCTTCTTCATCAATGGAGTTCTTTGCTTCTTAAAGATCATAGTAGCGGAATGGAGAAGGAAGAAAGATGATTGGAGACGCCACTTCAAGGAGAAGATGAGTCAAGCACAAGCTCACCACCATAGGAAGCCATGGATAAGAGCTTGAAGGAGGAGAAGATGAGAGGCAGGAGAAGGAGAGAAGGAGCACGAAATTTTGTGCCTCAAATGAGGTTTGAACTCTGAAGTGTAATTCTCAAATGATCAAAGTTGAAAAAATGCACACACATGGCCTCTATTTAAAGCCTAAGTGTCACACAAAATTGGAGGGAAATTTTAATTTCTATTCAAATTTCACTTGAAATTGAATTTGTGGAGCCAAAATTTCAATAATTATGATAACTGAATTTTAGCTATGGTTCAGCCCACTAATCCAAGATCAATTCCAAGATTCTCCACTAAGTGTACTTAGGTGTCATGAGGCATGTAAAGCATGAAGGACATGCACAAAGTGTGACTATATGATGTGGGAATGAGGTGTAGCAACAAATGCTCACCTCCCCCTCTAAAATTCAATTGGATTGGTCTTCTCCCAATTCAATTAAATTTATTTCCCACCACACACATCAAATATTCACTTAATGTATGTGAAATTACAAAACTACCCCTAATACAAAAACTACTCTAGGTGACCTAAAATACAAGGGCTGAAAAATCCTACTTTTCTAGGGTACCCTACCTACATTATGGAGCCCTAAATACAAGGCCCAAAAATAATGAAACCTTAATCTAATATATACAAAGATATGGGCTCATACTTAGCCCATGGGCCCGAAATCTACCCTAAGGCTCATGAGAATCCTAGGGCCTTCTCTTGCATCTCTAGCCCAATCTTCTTGGAGTCTTCTATCCAATGCCCTTGGTTGGTTGGATTACATCATTCCCTCCCTATTGACAAGGATTTGACCTCAAATCCCGAGGTTCTTGAAACTCTGGCCTTCTTCCCTCCACACCTGTAAAAAGAATAAAAATATATATATTAGTGGTGTTTGGTATGTTCGAGTAAGGTAAGGTCTAAAAACCCATTTCCTGGGCATCTTCCCATGAGGGAACATGGTTCCTCACTAACTTAACGAGTGGTGCTACATGTATAGAAAAATATGGGACAAACCTTTTGTAAAATTTTGTTAAGTCATGGAAGCCCCAAATTTTCCTTATACATGGTGGAGTGGGCCACTCATGAATGACCTTTATTATCTTAGGGTTTATGGGAACCTCTTGATCACCATTTAAAAAATTAAGTAATGCAATAAAATATACCTTTTTTTATATTTTCATGTTGATTACTCCTACCAAAAAGTATGACAAACCTAAGGTGTCCCGTATGAGCACCTAGGTTTGTATGGAAACAAAAAATATGAATAAACCTACCTAATGAGTCCCTGTGTATGTGAATCATGAAGATGTTGGATGCATGGGTGATTTTACAAAAGAGGGTAGCACCACTTAACACATTCATCATACCACCTATCATAGGGATTTGGTGCCTCATAATACCTATTTTGGGCACCAACAAAGCACAAGGATTTAAGCTCTTACGAACCAAACCCTCATCCAAAAACTCCTTTAGTTGAGGAATAATCTGAAGCCCAAGAGGTGTGGCAGTGCTAACAAGTTTCTTTTCACAAAGGAGAAGATGTGGAGGTTGTCTAAGAGGGGAAGTTTCTTTAATGTTTGTCTTTATAGCAAAATGACTTTCCTTCTTAGCTAATCACTTGGAGGAGACACTTACCTCCTTACACTCCTCCCTAACCATTAAAGGTTGTCTTTCTTCTTAGGGGTAGATTTCTTCGCTAGATCCTTCCCCTTTTGCTACTTCATTTTCACTAGAGAAAGGTGAAGTAATAGCCTCATATTGGCTACTATAAATGTCTTGGCCCCTCATAATCATGGTTTTCTTGGTGGGGCATTGAGAAGTAATGTGTCCTCTTCCAAGACATTTAAAGAACTTTATAGAGCTAGTCTTCTCTTGCATACTAGCCTTAGGGGGTTGCTTTTCTATTGTCTTCCCCTTATCATCTTTGGGCTTACAAGGTGTCGCCCATAAGATGCCTAGACTTTGGTCTTTCTTTGGATAAGAGTGAGAGCCATAAGATTTTTAAGTAGACTTTCTTTTAAGTTGTTGCTCTACACTTATTTCCCAATCTAAGTAAGCCTCTACATTGTCCGTCCCATGGAAGTATGGGAGGTTAATGTTAGCCTCTTGAGGCTTTCTTTCCTTTTCTCTCCTATGGGAGTGAGGTCTAAGATGTGACCTATGCCTTCCTTCATAATAGTCACGAAGTTCTTCACTTAGGCTCTTACAAGAGTCATAACTACTATAGGTGCCATGTTTTTCTTTTCTTAACTCTTTCATTATTTTTCTTCTTTCTTCGTCTCTTATTTTCTCTCTTTAATCTTGACTTATTTCTTCCACTCTTTTTTTTTCCTTTTTCTTTTCTCTCTTATTTTTCTTTCCACAACTTAAGGGATCTCAACCCATCTAATATCTTTTACAAGGGGTCCTTAGGAGTAGAACCCTCACCATTAACACTAGATGAAGAATGAAGACTCATGTTGGTTCCTAAGTTGTGGTTCTTTCTTGTTGGGGGTTTGAAAACAAAAGGTAAAAGAAACTATGGTTGAAACTAGCCAAAATAAACACTAAAAGAGGTGTGAAAGATAAGGTAAAAACTAACTGGTAAAAGGCAAGCTATTTAGGCGGTTTGACAATGGAAGGTAAAGGAAATAAGCTATGAAAGTAAGCAAGAAATTAAAGTGCAAGAAATGTAAACTAGGCGAATCTGAAGAGTGTTTGGATGACCACATTTAAGGTTCCCAACAAAACACTCACTATCCTAAGGGAAAATTGCCTAAAATTATTACACACAAATGGAAGTTTGGTAACCTATTGGAGGCTCCCAACACACTTCCAATGAAAGGCCTTTTTGTTACAAAAACTTGAAAGCAATGAAGGTAAGTAAATTGCCAATTACAAAATTACAAAACGGTCCTCAATTTTGGTGGTTGTTCTCCCTTTGGTGATTCACTCAATTTGGAGTGCGTCTTATTCCAATAGCTCTTAAGGTGGTTGGCTCCTTGCTTCTTGACTCAAATTCTTAAAGGGATGACACTAATCCTCCTTTCCAATTCCCTATATAGCAACTCACAAACAAGGAAACAAAGAGACAAGCAATAACCAAAGACCAAAAAAATGAAATGAAAGCTAAACCAATAGATTTTTAACAAGACAAACTTTCAAGGATTATTCAACAATTAAAGAAATGAAAAGCACATAAAAGCAAGATAAGACTCAAAGAGAAACCTAGAATGGTTCTAGAGTAAAGTATAAAAAACAAAACAATAAGACTCAAGAAACCTCTAGTTTTGGTAATTTTTTCACACTAATTTTCAATTGAAATTTCATAACTAAGATTGATATAAAATAGGCACCGATTATAGAACAAATTTTGAGCCAAAACAACAAGCACACTTCCTTTTCACCATTTTGTCCTGGACACTGATTTTCCTGCCAAATTATGTGATTTTTCATATTTTTTCCTTTATCCAAATCACTTGGTTTTTTTTTATAATTTTTTTCCAGATGTCTAGAAAATTCAGTAAAACTTTCAGCTTGAAATTCGCAGTGACCAATTCACCAATTCCCAGTAATTTTTACAAGTACGTATGTTTAAGCTGCCAGCACCAGCAATTTCAACCTAGAAATCAAAAGTAGTGTTTATGTTGCTTAAGGCTTGCATAATTACAATTTGTGTTTGCTTATGCTCAAATGTCTTGAATAACACAATCCAAGAGAGCTTAAGACTTATTTTTGATTCACAAATCCAGCCACAACTCAGCACCACAACTCAAGTTCTTCATAGGCATCATATAGGAAACTTAGTTTCAACAACAAGACTACTTCTAGGAATTGATTTAAAACATGTTATGAACTAAATAACATGCATGGATTAGACTCAAAATTCAAAAGATAGGCTAAGAATGACAAGAATACATGAAAAAATGTATCTAGAATTCAATCAACAAAATCAAAATTCAACACAAACTTAGAACATAATGTGACAATTATTATGACTAAACATAACTCTAAGACAACATGGAATAAGTGATTTACACTAAGATTTTTGTGTTTTTTTTTCTAATCGATATTTTGGAAGAAAATTTAGATCTAAAGGTTCAGCACAAGAAGATTATGACTGAAAAATGATAGAACCTAAAATCAACACAAAAACATGATTCAAGAGTAGATCTATAAAATTTGAACCATAGAAATGTAAGAACAAGTGTAGATCTAAGATTTAATCGATTTATTTATATTTTAATCTACTCTAAATAGAACCAAAACACAAGACAATGGAGGATATACATGGAGAATAAGATGAAGAACAAGGAATTAAAGTGAATTGACCGAACAAAAAGATAGAGGAAGCAAAAGAACATCACCTAGACGAAGATGCTCTGATACCACATGATGTAGCTCAATGTGGAGCTTGTAGGCCTTGGATCTTCTTCATCAATGGAGTCCTTTACTTCTTGAAGATCATGGCAGCAGAATGGAGAAGGAAGAACACTTCAAGGAGAAGATGAGTCAAGAACAAGCTCACCACCATAGGAAGCCATGGATAAGAGCTTGAAGGTATGAGAAGATGAGTGGAGGGAGAAGGGGAGAAGGAGAGAAGGAACACGAAATTTTGTCCCTCAATTGAGGTATGAACTTTGAAGTGTAATTCTCAAATGAGCAAAGTTGAAAAAATGAACACACATGGCCTCTATTTATAGCCTAAGTGTCACACAAAATTGGAGGGAAATTTGAATTTCTATTCAAATTTCACTTGAATTTGAAATTGAATTTGTGGAGCCAAAATTTCACTAATTATGATTAGTGAATTTTAGCTATGGTTCAGCCCACTAATTCAAGATCAATTCCAAGATTCTCCACTAAGTGTGCTTAGGTGTCATGATGTAACACCCTGATATATATATATATATATATATATATATATATTATTAGTAATTATATTTGATGTTTGATTATTTGTGCTATTATTTTATCCGTAATTAATTTTAAGGAGGTTAATTTAGTTCATAGAGGATTGTGGGTAGATAAGAATCTAGCTTCTCAAAGAAGTCTCTCGAGGAAGCTTCTCAAAGAAGTCACGAGGAAGCTTCTCGAGGAAGCCTCTTAATGAAGCTTCTCAAGAAAGCTACATGAAGCTGTCTTGGTAAAAATGCTGGCCAGATTTAGTTAACCGTTGGATCTTCTTGAAATTTGGTCTGGAGGTTCATAGGACGGATGTCCAAGATCTGACCGTTGGGATCTTTTAGAATATGTCTGGAGTGTGCGCGATGTTTCTGTTTCCGAGAGCATTACTCACTTGTGCGTTTTGAGCCTTGTAGTCCAAGTAGCTTTGGAAAAACGCCATTTCTTCTCCTTCTTTCTTCCAAAACCATTTCCAACGTCCAAAGCTTCTTCTCCATCACCCACAACCACCAGTAGCCCCCACAAACCGCCATTGTTCTCCGTTGAAACCCCACACCGAGAAGAACCCTTCAAGCGAAGCGGAATCTTCCAAACTTGCCTCGCGGTTTCGGTTGAGAACGAAGCCCGATCTGACCTTCATGGTTTTCCTTGAGGTAACCATGGTTCTACGCTTGTTTCTTTTTAGTTTCATCTTACCTTTGCATCATTTCTGAGTTTGGAAATCTTCATTGCATGTTTTACACTTCCTCTGAAAAACCCTAGAGCAAAGAGACTTTGTAAACGTTATCTTTTCATGAAATGGGTGTTATTTTCGTGACCTTCACTGAACCCCGGTCACATTGGCGTGATTGTAATTTCAAAATGATGTCCCTTTGTAAAACCCGAAATGCTCTCAGCACTTTTATGTAGTGACCCAGAGCATTGTTATTAGCTTTGTTTTCTGAAATCCATATTAAGTCTCCTTCATCTTGGTATAGTAGAGGCTTGCGTGGAATCAATGAGCAGGGACAAAAAAGAAATCTCCAAGTGACGTGACGAGGGACCCGCGGGTAGCTCACAATTGGTGAGGGGAGTTTATTATAAAATTTACCGTTTTAACATCATAGTTAGGGTTAGGGAACATAGCTATGAGAATAACTATCTGTCCCTGTTGCATGTTGATTTTTCTTTTATAGAAAACGATGTTTTTAACTAATGGGATGCGATATGATTGTCCTTGATGTGCATGTGGGTTTTCCAAGAGAAATCATGTTTTTAACTAATGGGATGTGATATAATTGTTATTGATATGCATGCTGGTTTTTCAGGAAAAACTATGTTTTGACGAATGGGATGCGATATATATATATATATATATATATATATATATAGTGTGATGAATGAAATTGTTGTCTCTATTTGATTTGTGTTGTTTGAAGACCTGGGAAGTGTGAATCTCAGGCATGAAAGAAAATATGTATGTGCGGAATGTGATTTATTGTTGATGTCACTATTGAGGATTTTAATTTATAAGTGGTGATATTGATAATTATGATGATATTGATTTGAGATGACGTTGTTAATAAAGATCATGTCAACATGAATTGATGTTATTGTTGATGATTATGTGAATATGAAATGAGGTTGTTGTTGTTGTTGATAACGTCATTGAGACGAGATGATGTCTATGTTGAGAATGATGTGAAAATGGAATGTTGATTGATGTTGGAAATGAATTGGCATGTGCATGTTGTGTATGTTCATGGGGGGTGCATTAACCTTGTCGGACGGTCCATTCATGGGGGACTAGAGTGGTTAAAGAATCTAAGCATTTCTGAGGGGATGCTTAGGCGCTTTAATTTGTCCATGGTCATTGCACTTGATGGTGCCCATGTTCGATACATTGGATGTTGTGTATGTTCGTGGGGGGCGAAGTGCACTGACCTTGTCGGGTGGCCCATTCGTGGGGGACAAGCGTGGTTAAAGAATCTAAGCATTTCTGAGGGGATGCTTAGGCGCTTTAATTGGTCCATGGTCTTTGGCACTTTCTTATGGCCACGTTCATACGTCGTATGTAGTGTATGTTCATGGGGGGGGGGAGTGCACTGACCTTGTTGGATGGCCCATTCGTGGGGGACAAGCGTGGTTAAAGAATCTAAGCATTTCCGAGGGGATGCTTAGGCACTTTAATTGGTCCATGGTCTTTGGCACTTGCTTGTGGCCACGTTCATACCTCATACGACACAGGAAATAGAATAATTGTGGTAGAGTGTACTTTGTACTGAGGGGGCGTGTCACCTGGTAGGGAACTCCTTTGGGCCCCAGGCTGATCACCTATGGGGGGTAGTTACGTGCACAGCCGGGTGGTCTCGACAAACTCTGCATGGTTTCCTAAGTGAGAGTGATGTGTGGACACGCTTAGGCTATTTCCTGGGATTTGGTTGTTGGTGCGTACCACATTGCATCTAAGAGTTGAGTCAGGTGCATGCATCATTCTGTGCAGTCTTGATTGGATCCATGGATGGATGATGAGTAATTGTTGAATATGGATGATGAGTAATTGTTGAATGTGGATGATGAACAATTGTTGGATGTGAGTATCGAATAATGAATGTTGTGTAAGCTCATAATGTTTGCCTATGTTTCTTGCTAATTGTGGCTATTTGTAATTGGTATTGGTTCTTTTTATAATGAACTCACCCTTGCAATTTTGTATCGTGTGGTTGATACCTGTGATGATCGTGAACATTGTTCATGGGAGCAGAATGATAGCAGCAGGGTGCAGGGAGTAAGATTCTGGTGAGGAGCCTCCTAGTCGACGTGACGACGTTGGCATTATTTTGGGAGAGAGTCGTATTTTGTTTATCAACTCCTCCATAGTTGGGTTATGAGTCATTTTGTTGAATCAAAGATGTAAACTTCAGATTTTACTTATATGCATGAACAAACTTTAATTTCCGTTATGTGTATGACGTGTACCGAGTTACTGTTTCTATATAATTATGTATATTCACTTAAGTAATGACGTGTTGTTGGGTGAATGTATGTTGTGACAAAATTACTCCTACTTTCATAAGCAAATTTAAGGAAGTTTATGTTTTTATAAAAAATGAAATTATCGCATATTAGAGTGTTGATATCATAGCGACGAGACAGGTCGTTACACATGAGGCATGCAAAGCATGAAGGACATGCACAAAGTGTTACTATATGATGTGGCCATGAGGTGTAGCAAGCAAATGCTCACATCCCCCTCTAAAATTTAATTGGATTGGGCTTCTCCTAATTCAATTAAATTTATTTCCCACCACACACATCAAATATTCACTTAATGCATATGAAATTACAAAACTACCCCTAACACAAAAACTAGTCTAGGTGCCCTAAAATACAATGGCTGAAAAATTTTACATTTCTAGGGTACCCTACCTACATTATGGAGCCCTAAATACAAGCCCAAAAATAATAAAACCTTAATCTAATATGCACAAAGATATGGGCTCATACTTAGCCCATGGGTCCGAAATCTACCCTAAGGCTCATGAGAACCCTAGGACCTTCTCTTGCATCTCTGGCCCAATCTTCTTGGAGTCTTCTATCCAATGCCCTTGAGGGTAGGATTGCATCAATTACAAAAGCGACCTTTGAGGAATATTTTGCAAATACCTTTTATTCTCTTCTATTTTGTCAATTACTTAAGTTTCAAATGTTAGCAATTCAAATAAAGATACAAAACTTAAAAAGTCCTTTCGTAGAGTGTTGGACGTCACTTGTGAGGATATAAAATAAGTGTATAAGTAATTTAAAGTTCAATGGTCGTAACAAAGAACTACTTAGTGTGAAAACACTGGTTTTCACAAGAAGTGGACGCAGTTGATTTAACAGCACGTTGGATGTTGAATATATCTTAACAAAACCTTTTATAATGTAGAAGCAAAGACTTTGACTTTGATGTTTTGATGATGCCATGTGAACATGCACTTCTCAAGTTAAGATCAAGACAATAATCCAAGACATTCAAGATACATCATCAAGAAGATCTCTAGTGATTTAGGAAGGGAATTCCAAATTGAAACAGCAAGAGGTTTGACCAAGAAATTTAAACTAAAATGTCTTTTTCAAGAGATTTACTCTCTGGTAATCGATTACCAGAGGATGTAATCGATTACCAATGGCCAAAATGATTTATAACAACCATTAGAAATTTGAATTCAAATTTTACACTATGTAATCAATTACACATGGATGGTAATCGATTACTAGCATTTATTGAACGTTTTGATTCAAATTTTAAAGCCTGTAATCGATTACACAAATCTTTTAATCGATTACCAGAGGAGAATTTCAGAAAATAATTTCCAAGAGTCACATCTGTTCAAATGATTTTTTAATGGTCATCAAAGGTCTATTTATATGTGACTTGGAACACGAATTTGCTTAGAGTTTTTCAGAACAAAAAGGTCTTATCCTCTCAAAAAGCAAAATCATCTTATCCTCTTAAAAAATTCCTTGGCCAATACACTTGAAATTCAATAAGGAATTATTTGAGTGCTCAATTGTTCAATCTATCTTTTTCAAGAGAGATTTCTTCTTCTCTTCATCTTATTTCTAAAAAGGGATTAAGAGACCGAGATCTCTTGTTGTAAAGCAATCTGAACACAAAGAAAGGGTTGTCCTTGCGTGGTTCAGAACTTGTAAAGGGCTTTTGCAAGATAGTGGAACTCTCAAGCGGGTTGCTTGGGGACTGGACGTAGGCACAAGAGTGTGGCCGAACCAGTATAAATTTGAGTTTGCAATCTTTCTTCCCTTAAACTCTTTTATTGTTTATTGCTTATTACTTCTATTCAATAAGATTAATTTGCATAATTATTTAGGAGTTCATTTTGAAAGGAATCTTAGGATTTGGGTTAAAATCAAAATAGAATTTTTAATTAGGAAAAGTTTGTGATATCTTAATTCAACCACCCCTTCCTAAGATATCTGAGGCCACTTGTCTAACATCTACTTTAAGTTTAGATGCGACTTACTAGAGCTGTAGATGTTTACATAATAATGAGTAAGTATTTTTACATAGTTGGTCCTGTGCAATTCACAACAACCCATTAGTTTATCAATAATTTATACTTTTATAAACATCAAAATCTAAGGTATAGTAGGTCATCCACTGATTAATGGATTGTCTAAACCTAACAACTTTGTCCTTTTGATTCCAAGAAGAACTTTCATTGGAACAGATAAAAATCAAGGATTACACATATTGATGAGAAAATATGAAAAGAAAGAACGGGGAAAGATTTAGTAGCATTTTAGTCTTTACCAGGTTTGAAGAAGAAGAGGTAGTTTTGTTTGAAATGAAAAGTCAAATTGTTTTGTTATTGTCCACATGAATGTAGTTATTTTTATGGTAAAATATATTTTGGATTCCTTGAAAATTTTGAAAAATATTAATTTTGTATTCATAATTTTTTATTAATTTGGTCCCTATAAAAATAAAATATATTTTTTATGGCCCAACATGGTAACTCCATTAGACGGTAATTTGATTACAAATAAATTAAATAATTTGTGGCGATTAAAAACCCCAAAAATGAATTAAACAATTTCTAGCGGCTAACCCCCCACCCCGCCCCCCCCCCCCCCAAAAAAAATTATAATTTTCGTTACTTCCTGGGCGCTTTTCTCGCAATTTCTAATTAGATTATGGGAAAGATGAACCAACAATGAGTTCTGGTGTATTTCTAAGTGTGCTTGGAAAAGTAGAGAAAGAAAGTAATTAAGTCAGTTAGTCATGTCAAGAAACCGTACCGTTGTCTCTCAGAACCAGCAAAAATATGTTTTATTTTTATAAGAACCAAGTTGATATGAAAATTTTTATAAGAACATAATTAATACTTTTCAAATTTTACATGAACCTCAAACATATTTTACCCTTGTTTTTATTAGTAGCATAATGTGGTTAAATCAATTGAAATTTTATTTGATTGGCTAATTTAAATTTTATCGAATTGATTGTTGTGATTCAAATTAATTATTCAATTGTATTTTAAATTTTTGTTACTTTTAGCTTATGTTTGACAATATATTTTAGCTAATTTTTTCTTTCTTTTACTAGTTGAAAAACTTGTTTAACTATTTAGTAAACGTAATTTTTTTAATAGCTTCTACCAGTTTTTGAAACGCTACTTGAAGTAGTATTTTTTTTTTAAAACATTAGCTTCTAACTTTTTATATTTTTTTTATTTTTATCCTCAATATATTTATCAAATTTTCTGATTACCCTTTTTAAATAAATCATGGTTACTATTTTTTTCATTTTATATTTTTCAGTTACTTCAACTGTTAATTTTTTTTTTCAAAATACTTATAATTTAATCAATTAATTCTTTAGTTTCTACTTACCAACTTCCAATTTTGACTATGAATTAATTTTTCAGCTATTAACTAGTTTTATCTAACCTAACTTTTATAGTATTTTAAATTTTAAATTAAATTATTGTTGCTTTTTTTATTCAATATTATCTTATCGTCTCTTAAACTTTTGGGGGAAACTTTTTTTAGATGGTATATATTTTTAGACGATATATATATATATATATATATATATATATATATATATATATATATATATATATATATATATGTGTGTGTGTGTGTGTGTATGTTACTTTTTGAGTAATAATGGATGTTACTTTCCTACAATTTTTTTTGGGCTAATAGACACCATCGTCGATGGTACCTTTCATTTCAAAGTCCACAATTCCTTCAGCTTCGTGGTTTCTTGTTTCAATGATGATCTCTCTACCTAACCTTTTTTTTTAATAGAGTAAAAGGTATTTGCTTTCTTGACCCACCTTGCTGACAACCCTATTTCAACGGACACTTAGAATCTGCGGCTTCTTCAACATCACAGTTAGATCCTAAATAGCTAACTCATCGGGACTTCTATTTTCTATATTACATGCTCCATATGGTAATAAACCACTTTACCGATAATTTCATTCTTTTTACATGAAACATGATTATCTAGGATGTTAAATACATTTTACTAAGTTCAATACAGAGTGAACTCAGAAGAAAAATTTTAAAAAAAATCAAAGAAAGAACAAAATACTTAATCAAATCTAACACCTTCTCCAATCTTTTTCTTGAGTTTTTTTTTTTTTAAAATAACTATAGGGAAAATTTGAAAGGAAATTCATTTAGCAAAGTCCTCAGAATGAAGGAAATGCCTTGCCCAAACGACTGGTGCAGAACCCAACCAAGCCAGGCTTATAGGGCAAAAACGACTTTTTCTTATCAACCATTCTCAATTCTCTGTTCCTAAGATACAAAGCCTCGTGCACCGACACCGGCGCCTTCTTCTTGCCGGAGAAACCTTTCCCCTTCGATTTTTCGGCGACTTCAATGCTCCACCGCTGGTTTGCCCTTTTCTTCTCCGGCGCCGGCGCCGGCGTCAGAAACACGAACGACTCCTTCCCCTCGCTGTTGCTCCGGTAAAGCAAATCCAGAAGCTTCCACTTCTTCGACGACGACGATCCTGTCGAATTGCTCTTCTTGCACTTTCCTGGTGAAGCCTGCGGCGAATTCGGTCTCCAAACGCAGTACGTCCCCGCCGGAACCCTCTCCAATTCATCCGCCTCCGACGACGACTCCGAGGACGGCGCCGGTAGCGGATCGTGCTCGCTCCGGCGAAGCTCCTCGCCGGTGATTGGAAACCGGAGCACCGCCGCGCCGGAATCGCGGCCGCCGGAGACTCTGTTCCGGCGGTCCCTCGCAACTTCGCTGTTGAAGAGAGGAAAAATGGCGTCGTCGCCGGAGAAGGCTTCGTCTCGAAAAGCGGCGAACTCGAAATCGGGGTCGTCGTTTTGAGTTCTGTTTTGAGCGATACCAGCGAGTTGATCGGTCGAGTAGCAGTTGAAGCTTGGACACGTCAACGAATCTAAATACTCTTTGTCCTGTTCTTTCTGCATTTTTTCCAATTTCGAGCACAACCTAAAATTTCGCTATTTTTGAATTGTTTTTCTTCAATCCTTGGCTTTTCGCTCAGTTTGAGGATGTGAGCAGTTAGAATAGGCGTGGACTTGATGTGTATTTATAGGGAGGAAGACGAACGTGGAAAACAACTAGCTGAAGTCAAGGAGGTTACCAAGGCATTATTATACAATAATGGATTTCAAGAATAATACTCCATTTCAAGCAACTTTATGTTTTAAAATACGTAAGGAATGAGGTAATTGCTGTTAGCATGCAAAAAGGGTAGTGTGATTATAATTATTAATTATAATTTTTTAAATAATTAAAAATAAATATATTCATTTCGCCTACACATTTTTAATTTTTAATTTATCATTCAATTACTTTTAAAAATCACCTATAATCATAAATAGTTATTATCTAATAATTTTTTAACAACATTTATTATAATTACATCTAACTAAGAAAAAAAGACACTTAAAGCACAATGCACGGAGTGCATAATTTCAACTATTTAATGAATTTATGTTATTGTTACAACAATTTAGGTCATAAAATAATCCAAAAGTAGTTAAGATTTAGTGCTATTTCACCATTCAACACACTCGTGGGAATTTCTAAGCAACTTGCATGGATGTATATACAAAAGCAGTTTACATGGTTAATTTTTAAATTTTAATCATTTATAATAAAATATAATGATTAATGTGTATTTCTCTCATTTTTATGATTAAGGTCATCTCAGCAACTGTTTATGCTTCCCTTTTTCTATTTTTTATTTAGATGTTGAATTTTTATTTCTTTTTTACTTCGATGATGAAAATAAATTAAAGTAAGAGAATAATTTAAAATTTAAATCCATAAAAGAATTTTTTTTGAAAATTAATTTTTATGGTCTTTATATTTTTTTCAACTAAATAAAAAGATAAATTTCAATGTTTTCTTTCCGCTCTACTTTCGTTCCTTTTAAACATACAAATCTTCTATTTTTGTGTGTAAATAAATCTTCTTCCTTTGATTTGACGCTTTGTTTAGTTTTCACATTTCCACTTTTGTTTATGTAACTAGATTAGATTGTGTTTCATCGCGTGTCTTGATTCACACGTTTTTCGCTCCATGTTTGCGTATGTGACTGCGTGTTCCACAAGTAAATATCTTTTCTTTTCTTTTTATTTTTGTCCTTCATTAGTTTTTGTTGCTATATTTTCTTCTCCTTTTTGTCACTTTTAACGCATGAACAAGATTGTGCGGGGAAAAGGGAGAAATAAATATTGTTTGCGTGTGGACATGCTGTTCTTTTCTTTAGCCCGTCCTTATTCGGTGTTGTTGTCATCCACATAAAAGGGCATAATTATGAAAATTATGTTTTACTTTGTTACTGGGAAAGAAGACAGATAATGGTAGGTTAAAAATTTCAACATTCATTATTCGCCAAGAGAGGTGGGATATTGTTCTTAGTAGACTCTTCGTGGTCTGATCTGTGAGTAATTTCCTTTCTGTGTTCTCGAGCTCCTTCTCTAATGAAGGGATGGGGTACCTGAAAAGGGACTTTGATGCTAAAGTTAGTGTCCGTTTAGAAGGTGTATGATAAATGAAATGTAACTTGTTCATACATCGCTTATTGTCTTATAAGGAATGACCGTGGTCGAGTTAGTAACTACTCATGATGTCTACCAAGACATCGTGTGGGAAGTGGTAGTCGATTGGTTAATGCCAACTACCCATAAGTTTGTACAGTACACAAGCCCCCAAGCTCTAAGTCTGATAAAGACAAAAGTGCTTGACAACAAAGCAAGCTATGTTGTTGGGATGACATGGTGTTACTAAGGGGACGTTGTTTGATGTGATAACCATGAAGATGAAAAAAAAATAGCCGACTAGGATAGCTTAATCAAAAATAGCTGACTTGGATAGCTTACTCTAGCCCCTTTATTTGTCAAAGAAATAAATTAAGACCGATCTAATTTGTAGCAAGAGCAAGTCGAGACCAATCTATTTTAAGTGGCTAATTTGTGTTTAGATAAGTAATTTCTTCTATCGAACATTAAAGAATAAATTGGCCAGTCGACTTTATCTCGGTCAAACGTCATGACACACACATTTAGACATAGTAATGACTTTTCAAGCAAGAAGAATCATAACCTTTTGATTTAAGACACGACAATCTAGGCATCTCTTGATTATGCCACATGTCCTTATGTTTGTGGTCTTAAATGAACATGTCATTTTGATTGTAGAAAAATTCCAAATAGCGGCGTTTGAGAGTTAAAATCTTTTATGAAGGTGGTGCTTTGGCTTTTGTGCCTCCATCATGAGTTTGTAACTCTCAAGGTTGTCACTTATGATGAGAAGTCAGAACGGTTTCGAAGGAGTTTCAAAGTTTTATGAATACTTGACCTTTCCACTTCCGCCACCACATCTCCATTTTGCTATTGTTTTAAACTCCACTTGAGATTTATGAAGGTTCAAGAGCATTTCTGGGTTTCACAGCTTTCCAGTGAAAGGTTAAGAGTGTGTGTTAGAGCTTGTGCCTTTCCGTTCTCTGCATTGTCTTCTCCATCTTCTTGTTGTGTTTTTTGTCATCGTCTTCATTAGGTACACATCTATGTTTTTGTCCTTTGTTTTGAGTATTCTCTCATTCATTCTCTTTTACTCTTAAGATGTCTTCTTCTGGTTCTAATAGGGATGGATCTTCAGTTGTCTGCCAAAAATCCATACTAGAGAAAGAGATATTGGACATAAGGGAAGAGTCATAATCATTCTTTGAATTTACTTCTTCTCTTCCTCTTTCTAATGAGGAAGAATTCCAGAACTTGATGAAAGGTCTCGAAATCTCCTCTGGTGTTAACGCCATTACCGGCGGTGATATCAACATTATCCTGGTTGAGTCCAGTAGAGAGGGTTCTAAAGTTGATTTTTTGAACCATTTAGGAAAATGGATGAGATTGTTGGTGGTTGTAATGGAGGGGTAGATATTATAGGGTATTCCCATAAAAAATAGAAGATTAAGAAAGGCAAAAAGATCAAAGAAAATGATGATTCTAGTCCTAAAAAGTCAAAAAAAGAAAAAAAATCCTTTTATCTCTCTTCCTATGTATACTTGGGTTGCTAGTGAGGTTAGAATGTATTCCTTCATTTTTCAAAACACTAAATCCATTACCAATCTAAAGGACAGAGTGAACCTTACCTATCTCAATAATTTTGACTGGGTTATTGTCAATCATTGTCTTCCCAGTGAATGGGTTTTTCTTAGCACTGATAAAAACCAGCCTAACTTCATGAATGCGTGTGAAGATATGTTCAAGGATTTGGATATAACTTTTCTTTTTTTCCGACTTCAAATGTGATATCTTGACCGAGATGAATGTTGCTCCTACACAACTTCATTCGAATAGCTAGGCCTTTATGAAGGCATTCTTAACCCTTTGTCATTATTTGAATATTACTCCCACTATTAATAAATTTCTATACTTTTATTAGGTTAAGGCAAGTGAGAATGGTAAGGTTGGTTAGGTATCTATGACTGGTGCACAAGGGTCTTTATTCACCTTTTTCAACTAGCCTTGGAAGAATTTGAAGACTCATTTTTTTTAAGATTAGACTAAACCATATTTATCCCGACCATAAAAATCTTTTTTATAAATTTGATGGGAAAACTAGGAGATTTCCTTTTTATTGGCAAGATGTTAGTCAGTGAATACGACTAACTTTTCTGTAAGAAATTGTTGTAAATAGTATACAACTCCTCCCATTTATAGTTCTTTTTGTAGTATTGTAATTACTTTTTGTTAATATAGGTAATCAATACTCAATATCCCAATTTTGTGTATTTAATGATCATTCCATTCCAATTTCAGGTAAAATGGGCAAGATTGGTGAAGTGAAGAATTCATTGATTCGCTAAGCCGTTTCACCTGCTGAGCGAACAATCTGCTAAGCGCAACATTTGCTGGCTGAGCACATAGAAGACTCTAGAAGAAGGATGAGTTGTACAGAAGCGCTGAGCGAGTGTCAACTCGCTAAGCGCACCGCCTGCATCTTCCAGGCTGAGCAAGAAGACTGGTGCTAAGCCAAAAGCCACTTATGCGCGCTAAGTGAGCGATGATCTCGCTAAGCGCGCGACCACCGACAAGATTGCCTTTTTAAGCTGAAATCTCGAATTTGGAAGGGGGTAAGTTTTTAGGTTTTTTTTAGTTTTTAGTTTTGGCTGTAGAGAGACTGAGAGATAGCGGAGCTTGACAAGGAAGCCATCTTGCGGAGCATTAGATGAGATTTTGAGTGATTGTGAGGTTTCTAGAGGTGGAGGAGACATCCCCACTACTTCTACTTCTTTAGTCTTTCATTTTCTCTTTTCATTGTTGTAAAAGAAGCTTCCTTGCTATGGAGAGCTAAATCCTCAGTTGGTTCTTCCTATGGGGTACTTGATGTAAATACTTTCATATTTTATCTAATGATGCTTTATGTTTTCACTGTGCTATCAGTACTTAATTCTAGTGTGCCTTTGCCTTGATCACGCAACTGCATGCTTAGTTAGGGTCACTCAACATTGGGAAATGGTTTTATCCGTAGAACCTGATAGGACGGGGCTAGCTTATCGTATTTTCACGAGACATCGGGGTACGATAACTTAGTTTTTGGTATGTTATGTCTTAATGCGGTTCTGGTTAAGTTTAGTCCAACAAGAGACATCTGAGGATGATGCTTGATTTGGATTAGGCTAAACATGCGTGAGACATCGGGGTTTAGTAGTCCAGGAGACAACATAGAACACATGAACATTGTTAGGTAGAGAACATCCTTAGTAACATCAGACCACCCAGTAGGAAGACCAACAAGTTGTCTATCTTTCTTCACACACCACTACTCACCTTTATTTGCTTTTGAATAGTTTAGTTTACATACTTGTCCACACCACACACCAAACGTTTATCACAAGACGCTTATTTGTAGAATCACAGCTTTACCAAGTAAAACAAGTTCCCTAAGAGTTCGATACTCAGTATTCACTTACCGTTTTATACTACTTGAGCGATCCGATACACTTATCGGCCACCCAACAAGTTTCTGGCACCGTTGTTGGGGACCTTCTTTCTATTTGGAAAGTTTAGTTCAGTTTTTAAGTGTCTGTTTGTTACTCTTTTATTACTTGTGAATATTAGTTTTTGTTTATATTTGTTTTCTTCTTGAATTGGATAACCGTTGTTTCTGCCAGTGTTTTGTATGCATATATCTCCTACAAGTAATCTAGTTCCTTTGGATTTGGAAATTGAAGCCACTTTAAGAAGGAACAGAGTCAAAAGGAGAAGGAAATTGTTGCAAGACAGGACAATAGCTTTCATTTTAGAAGAAAAAGTTCAATCCTCTGATTCTGCATCATCTTATTCACCGTCATCAAGGGAATCCACTACAAATTTACCAGAAGCCTCTGTCATGGCTGAAGAACATCTACATAGGGTTACCCTTGAAGATTACTCCAGTAGTTTTGTGTCGCAACTCTTTACAAGTATTGCGCGGCCAAAAGTCCAAGCACGTAATATAAACTATCCTCATTCTTTGATTCATCTGATACAGGGGAACCTATTTAATGGATTACCAAATGAGGACCCCTACGCACACTTAGCAACATACATAGAGATTTGTAACATTGTAAAGATTACGGGAGTATCGGATGAGGCCATCAGACTCAACTTATTTTCATTTTCTTTGGCAGGAGAAGCCAAGAGGTGGCTCCATTCATTCAAAGGAAACAGTCTAAAGACGTGGGAGGAAGTTGTTGAAACATTTCTAAAGAAATACTTCCCCGAGTCAATGACTGCAGAAGGGAAGGCTGCTATTTCATCATTCCACCAGTTCCCTAATGAGTCCTTGAGTGAAGCATTGGAGAGATTTCGTGGTTTGTTACAAAAGACTCCCACTCATGGGTTCTTTGAGCCAATTCAGTTGAGCATGTTTATAGATGGGCTGAGACCGCTAACCAAGCAATTGTTAGGTGCTTCAGCAGGAGGGAAGATAAAGCTGAAAACCCCTGAAGAGGCAACTGAATTGATTGAGAATATGTCTGTTAGTGATCATGTTATCCTGCGTGATAGAGTGCACCAACCCACCAAGAAAAGCTTATTGGAGTTATCATCACAGGATGCTTTGCTGGCACAAAATAAGTTTCTCTCTAAGCAACTTGAAGTCTTAATAGAAACACTTAGTAAGCTGCCAACTAAACTGTCTACTGGTCAACCTTCACATTCTTCTATTTTGCAGGTTGTAGGTTGTACCATTTGTGGTGGTGCTTACAAATCAGGCCATTGCATTTCCAATGAAGAGCATACTCAGGAAGTTAATTACATGGGAAATCAGTAGAGGCAAGGATACAACCAAGGAGGATTTTCAGGTTTCCTGCAAGGTCCCTACAATCAGCAAGGGCAATGGAAATCACACCCTGGCAATCAATTCAATAAGGACCAGGGTGGACCTTCCAACATGCCACCTCAACATGGGCCAAATCTTTTTCAGAGGACTACTAAATTGGAGGAGACCCTGGCTCAGTTCATGCAAGTGACCATGTCCAATCATAAGAGCACTGAGTCAGCCCTAAAAAATATTGAGATCCAGGTGGGTCAACTGGCTAAGCAGATAGCTGAGAAGTCATCTAGTAGCTTTGGAGTGAATACTGAGCAGAATTCCAAAGAAGAGTGCAAAGCTATTACGACAAGAAGTAGGAAGCTTGTGGCGGCTGATGATGAGGATATTGTTGCTTTGAAGGAACAAGTTCTTTTGAAGGACACTACTGATAAAGAGAATGATGAGGTAAAAGATGAGAGGAGTAAGTGGAGAGAAAAACAAATTATTGTCGGAAACAAAGAATTAAAAGACAATGAAAAAGAAAAAGAGGGAGAAAAACAAAAAGAAAAAGAAGAATTTGAAAAAAAATAAAGAAGAGAAAAAAGTAAGAGTAAAAAAGAAAGAGAAAAGAGAAAAGAAACAGCTTCAGATGAGGGAAAGAAAGTGCCATACCCTTTGGTACCTTCCAAGAAAGATAAGGAACGCCACCTGGCGAGATTCCTAGACATTTTTAGGAAACTAGAGATAACAATTCCCTTTGGAGAAGCTCTACAACAGATGCCACTCTACTCAAAGTTTTTAAAAGACATGTTGACAAGGAAGCACAAGTACATTCACCGAGAAAATATAGTTGTGAAGGGTAATTGCAGTGCTGTGATCCAGAAAATCCTTCCACCGAAGCACAAAGACCCTGGAAGTGTGATCATTCCTTGCTCAATAAGTGAAGTCGCAGTGGGAAAAGCTCTCATTGACTTGGGAGCCAATATCAATCTGATGCCACTCTCCATGTGCAGAAGATTGGGAGAGTTAGAAATCATGCATACTAGGATGACTCTACAATTGGCTGACCGCTCCATCACTAGACCTTATGGAGTCATTGAAGATGTTCTGGTTCGAGTAAAACATTTTACCTTCCCAGCAGGCTTTTTTGTAATGAATATCTGTGAAGATAATGACATTCCCTTAATATTGGGAAGGCCATTTATGTTAATTGCAAGCTGTGTAGTTGACATGGGAAGAAAGAAACTGGAAATGGGATTTGAAGATCAAAGGATCAGTTTGATTTATTTGAAGAAAACAAGCCTGTGCCAGATCAAAATGTTTGCTTGTAGGTGAAGGAGGTTGAAAAGGAAGTCTTGAAGGTGAGGGCCAAATGTGATATCACCCATTGAGGTATATGCGTCAAGCTAATGACGTTAAAAGAGCGCTTCCTGGGAGGCAACCCAGTTCTGATTTTTTTCAGTTTGTTTTTATTGCATTGCATAAGTTGGAACTTGCTTAATGATGATTGAAAAGGGGAATATCAGCTTGTATTGAGTTATAATATTGGGGTTTGTTTTAAACTTTATGAGGAAGTGGACTAAAAATAACTCAGAAAATTTTTTATAACAGTCCACTCGCTAAGCGCATAACTTGCGCTGATCGCATCACTTCAGTGCGCTAAGCACATATTGGTTGTGCTAAGTGCTCAAACCCCTGTTTCTCAAGCTGATTAGGCATGCTAAGCAAGCCATGAGTGAGCTAAGCCCAATTCAGTTCGGCCTGAACTGGGCTAAGCGAGTGTCTAACTCGCTAAGTGCATCATGCTTGCTTGCTAAGCGCAGTGTACCTGTGTTGAGCCCTATTTGATTTGGCCAATTAGTTGGTTTGATTGAGCTAAGCGCAGCCCATTCGCGCTAAGCCCAATTCTTTGCGGCCTGAATAGCGCTAAGCGAGCAACCACTCGCTAAGTGCATGCATCCCTCTGTATACAGGATGCATTAAATTCGCTAAGCCAACCCTGAGCCCAGCTTAGCGAGAGTTATCAATGATTATATCATTTGCACCCATCTTTGAGCTGAATTGTAATTGTCAAATTGAACCTTGAGCTTTGAATTGTCATCTCCATTTACCTTGCTTAGGTTTTAGGAGAGTACATTGGTTTAAGACAATTTTGTCCCAAATATGAGGGATTTTGTTGTGTAGTTAATTTTAAAGGTAAGAAACAACAACACACACAACAAATTAATAAAATGTTTTATGTGTTCAAAACAAAAAAAGGGAAAGAGGAGTTCAAATAAGTGTGTGTGTGTTGTGAGTGAGCTAAGTGGATTGAAAAGAAAAATTGGGTAAGTCTAAGATTTGTGCTCTCTTAGAATTCAAGCTTTTGCATCCTAGAAAAACCAATATTTTTTTGTAGCCCAGCCTCACTACAAGCCAATAAAAGTCCTTTTGATTCAATTTGTGCATTTATAACTTTATGGCAAGAGATGAAGTACAAAGATTGGACCTCTTGTTAGTTGTTATTGCTAAATAGCTTAAACAGTTGTGCTTAAGTGAAACAGTGGCCATGAGACATTGGTTAAGCATATTTCCATGAAATCTGTCTCCTGCCTAGCTTCATTTAGTTGTGTTGTTTGCTAACATGTTCTTTTCTCTAAAAAACTGCAGGCCTTGTGAAAAGCAATTGATAAAGGCATTATGTTTCATTTGTTATCATGTGATTAATATTTTGTGAACCACACATCTTTGTACATAATCACTGCATGTTTTTATCACTTGGGGACCAGTGAGCCGTTCATTATTTGCTTGAGGACAAGCAAAACTGTAAATTTGGGGGAGTTTGTTAGTCGGTGAATACAACTAACTTTTGTGTAAGAAATTGTTGTAAATTGTATACAACTCCTCCCATTTATAGTTCTTTTTGTACTATTATAATTACTTTTTGTTAATATAGGTAATCAGTACTAAGTATCCCAATTTTGTGTATTTAATGATCATTCCATTCCAATTTCAGGTAAAATGGGCAAGATTGGTGAAGTGCAGAATTCATTTCCGCTAAACGAGCAATCCGCGCTGAGCAAGCAATCCGCTGGCTGAGCGCATAGAAGACTTTGGAAGAAGGATGAGCTGTACAGAAGCACTGAGCGAGTGTCAACTCGCTAAGCGCATGCCTGCATCTTCCAGGCTGAGCGAGAAGACTGGCGCTAAGCCAAAAGCCACTTATGTGCACTAAGTGAGCGATGATCTCGCTAAGCGTGCGGCCACCGACAGGATTGCCTTTTTAAGCTGAAATCTCGAATTTGGAAGGGGGTGAGTTTTTAGGTTTTTTTTTAGTTTTTAGTTTTAGCTGTGGAGAGACTGAGAGATAGCGGAGCTTGACAAGGAAGCCATCTTGCGGAGCTTTGGATGAGATTTTGAGTGATTGTGATGTTTCTAGAGGTGGAGGAGACATTCCCACTACTTGTACTTCTTTAGTCTTTCATTTTCTCTTTTCATTGTTGTAAAAGAAGCTTCCCTGCTATGGAGAGCTAAATCCTCAGTTGGTTCTTCCTATGGGGTACTTGATGTAAATACTTTCATATTTATCTAATGATATTATATGTTTTCAATGTGCTATCAGTACTTAATTCTAGTGTGCCTTTTCCTTGATCATGCAACTGCATGCTTAGTTAGGGTCATTCAACATTGGGAAATGGTTTGATCCGTAGAACCTGATAGGACGGGGCTAGCTTATCGTATTTTCATGAGACATCGGGGTACGATAACTTAGTTTTTGGTATGTTATGTCTTAATGCGGTTCTGGTTAAGTTTAGTCCAACAAGAGAAATCTGAGGACAATGCTTGATTAGGATTAGGCTAAACATGCGCGAGACATCGGGGTTTAGTAGTCCAGGAGACAACATAGAGCACAGGAACATTGTTAGGTAGAGAACATCCTTAGTAACATCAGTCCACCTTGTAGGAAGACCAACAAGTTGTCTATCTGTCTTCACACACCACTACTCACGTTTATTTGCTTTTGAATAGTTTAGTTTACATACTTGTCCACACCACACACCAAACTTTTATCACAAGACGCTTATTTGCAGAATCACAGCTTTACCAAGTAAAACAAGTTCCCTGAGAGTTTGATACTTGGTATTCACTTACGGTTTTATACTACTTGAGAGATCCGATACACTTGCCGGCCACCCAACACAAGAATTTCCCCAAAGGTTCAAATCTTGAGCAAGCCCATTGCTATTTCCTGAGGATAGGTGAGATATTAATATAATTGTGCAGTTTTCCATAAGGATGAATATTAAGGCAATTCTTCAATTTCCTTATTCCAGTGACATTGAAGGCTTTTTAGAGAGTGAGTATTGTATTGTACTTGAAAGTATTTTTGATAAAATGTTTTTGTGTATGATATTTTTCTTATTGCTTATGTAGGCATTATGAAAGGTTTTAACCTTAGGAAGATAAAGGCTTCAATGGCCAAATCTCAAAATATGAGCTTACGACTAGTGCTCACCGATCTAGTGAAGCCTAAGAAGAGAAAAAGAGTTGCTAAGGAGATCGATCAATTTGGTGACAAAACCGATCAACCTCAATCTAAAACTATGAAGGTTGTAGTGAATGAGCATATTTCTCCTAAAAAAGAAAAAGAAGTTTATAAGAAGGAGAATCTAGGAACTATTGATGAGGAGAAGCCTACTACTGAGAATAAGGATGTTAATGTGACACAATCATGTAACGTTGATAAGCCAACTACCAACTCCGCTGCTAATAAAAATGTGGAGAAACCGACCATTGCCTTAATCTCTCCAACTCTTCTAATTCTGAACTAAGGTACTTAAGTTTTTTTAATAATGCTACTTTAAAATACACATTGTTTTCATGCATTGGTTGTTTTTTAAATAGAGAATTATGTTTTCGGTAAAAAGAGTGTTCCTTAGAACACTTTGTCTAAAAAGCGAACTGGAGGTATGGTGATTTGACATCATGCAGGTCCCTTATGCAAGGTTGATCATGTGACTGTTACTCGTGATCTTCCCTCGTTAAGGAATGCTGACATCAAAGGGTCCGAGTTCATTACTAATGATAAGCTACTTATAAAGGTTGACTCCAAGATGATGGATTTTGTTGGGGCCAAAACATTTTGGATTCCATTGAGATTTTCCTCTATAGGTATGCTGCTACTATTCACCATTGGAGAACTAGGTATGTCAAGTTGTAGATAAAGTCCAAGGCTAGTTTGGAGGAAAATAGGAAATTGGCCAATTCTCTCAGTGAGAAAAACTCATTAATGATCAAGAAAATTGAGATCATTGATGGTATTCAGCAGGAAATTGCTGATCATGAGAAGATGGTTTCCATGAAAACTGTTGAAAATGAAAAGCTTGTTAAGGCCATTGAAAGTCTTAACAAGAATTTTAACACTGCAATCATGGAATTGGCAAAGACTAAGAATGTTGTTAAGGCATTGAACAATCAATGAACTATTGAAGAAGAGAAGAAGAAAGCTCTTGAGTTAGAAGATAATATGCTAAAAGAGAAAGACTTGGCTGATAAAGAAGCTTCCAAATTACAAGTGCAACTTGCAGATCAGAAGAAAGAAACAGAAAAAACAAGTGTTAAGCATGTACTGCAATTGCAACAAGCCTTCATGATGGGTCATGAAGGTGGTTTTCAAAAAGCTATTTGCCAAATTGCTTTCTTCGCCCCTGAAATTGATGTGAATAAATTCGATGTGCTAAAAGATGCAAAGGATGGGGAGTTGGTAAGAGAATTTGAAATAGGGAGTTATGAAGAGGCTTCTAATAGTGAAACAACCTCTAAGGCAGGTGATGCTGAGGTGACTTCAAACTTTGCTTTGACTTCAAATCCTCCAACAACATAATTTATCTAAATTATTTAGGGCTTTTTGATTTGTACTTAAAGTTATTATGTATTAAGATATTAAAGCATGAAGTGTATTGTACTAAATTTGATATTTAATAAAATTTGTGTTTGCAAAAATTCCAAAATTTCTAAATGTTTAAGTTATCTTTAACAGTACTATAACATCCTGGAAATTTCTACCCGGAATTTTTGAAAATGATGTATTTTGAATGATTATATATATATATAAGTATTATTCAGTGTATATGCATATATGTTCTTGGTAGAAATAGGAGTAGTGGGGGCAAGATACGCGGGTTAGGCTAATTAAGGAGGAGAAATCCATAACTGGGAGGTTATGGGTTAATTCTTAAGTAATTAGTCTAAAAATCATCGTTTTGCGTGCGACTTAAAATTTAACGAAACCAACCTCTGAACCACGCTCGGGGTTTTATTCTGAGCGTTTTGATATATATATATTGCGTACTTTCGAAAACTGGCCCTGACGGACGCAGAGAAACGTGAGGAACTGGAACCAGAGAAACGGCACACAAACCGAGGCAGGATTTTAGCGTTTCAAAGGTCAGATTTTTCTCACTTTTGTGGCTGAGTATGGGTCACAGCCAAAAGGGAAAGTGGGCCCTTTTTTTGCTCCACTCAAATGGAGACATGTAGCATAGTTTATAATAAAATATTAGAAAAAGAGAAAACCCTTTATTTAAAACCAAAAAGCTGTTCTCTCTCCTCACTCAGCAAAACAGAAAATTTCAGATAGCTCTCCCTCTCTCTCACGCAGCCTTCTTCTTCTTTTCTCCCATCCACCATTGTTGCCCAACAAAGCTTCAACCTTTAGTGCCCGTTTCTGCTCCAAATCGCGAAAGGAGGGCATTTTCGGAGTCGTGAAGTGCGTGTCTACGAGTGGGACTTCGAAATTTCAGGTTTGGGTGGACTTCTTTCTCCTTTGATTTTCGTGGGTATGATGTTTTGGGAGATATGATGGTTAGTCTTGCTAGGTTTCTGTTTTATGATGATTATTTGTGAAGAAATTTGTGGAAAGCATGTTGAAATTGCCATGTTTGGATGAGTAAAACATACCCATTCTGTTTTAGGGTTTTTATGATGATGCTTGTGATGTTCATGTGCTGAAATTGCTTATGGAAAACTGTTAGAGATGAAAGGTAGAACTAACCTAGGGTTAGAAAGTGAGAATGTGGTGTTAGGAGTGGAAAAAGAGTGAATTTTTGAGGGCTGGAAGGCCAAATCTGGAATTGGTAGTATTTAGAGGTTAGAGTGAGTTAATCTTAGCTTGAAATGCCATTTAGGACTTATGAGAAAGGTTAGGCTGTGCTAGAGAGAAAAACAAATGACCAAAGTGAACAAAGAGCCATTTCTAGGGCAAATTTGGGTGTTGAAGAGTCAAATTTTGATTCGGTGAGATTTTAAGCGTAAATCCAGTTTGAGCAAGTTTAGATTGATGTTATGGACTGGTGTGAGGTGAGAGTTTGCTTCAAATTTACCTCATTCTCAATTTCACTTTTCAACCTAGAAAACCCATTGAATTGAGGGGTTTTGGACACCTAGATTTTGTGTTGCTGTGGTTTGAAGCTTGACTTTGGTTTAGACATGATTGATACATGATTTGGGACTTGTAGGATTTGATTTGGGCAA
Organism: Glycine max; assembly: GCF_000004515.6. Taxonomy (NCBI): domain Eukaryota; kingdom Viridiplantae; phylum Streptophyta; class Magnoliopsida; order Fabales; family Fabaceae; genus Glycine; species Glycine max. The sequence continues at coordinate 18,096,627 of NC_038255.2, read as the reverse complement.
GATTGGATGAGGGGAAGTGTGATTTTCGAAATCTGCACTTATGCAGAATTTTGCTGTCAAAATAGGTGCAGCAGGATTTTGGCTTTGTGTAGAAAAATGCTTGTGTGTGGTTGGCTGTGGAAAGAGTAGTGCAGAATGAGTTCTGGATGTTTGCTAGTAGATCCCAACGGTCAAAATGTAGGCTTATGTACTATAGACTTCCAGTAAAATTTTGGAGTCGATCCAACGGTTAACGAATTGGATCGAAGGAATTGTTACTGGGGTCTTTAAGTGAGAAAAGCTGTGATTTTGGTTGGTGTTTTGAGCAGAGTTTTCTGCCTTTGCCATGTTTTCTTGGCTGTGGTAGTTTGTGCTGTTTGAATGTTGTTTTGCTTGGATGTTGTGGAAGCTTGGGAGGATTGATGGGGACCCGGTGTTGAGAGAAACGAGGATATGGGCTACGTGGGAGTACGTGAGCTCAGATGGAGGTGGGCAACAGGGGATGGTGGGTTTATGCGCGCTTTGTGGATGTGGAAAACTTGTTGTGCACCATCGCCCGACCGCCACCTAGTACCACATGTGATGGGTACCCCATAATCCTACAAGCTTGAGATGAGGAAGTGTAGAAGGGTGAACTTCCTGCTTTTATTCGTTGACCACAGAGTGGTACCTGGAGATATGTCGCGGGGGTCAGGAGACCTTGGGGACGTCAGGTGGGGGGCTATTGCCCAAAACCAAGCTTGACCAATCCCGACCCAACCCGGGCATAGTCGGTCAGTGAGAACCTGTGATGTACCTAAACAGGCGAGCTCCTGGCAGTCAACAGATAAAAGGAACAAAGACCACAAAGCAAGGAGGCTTGTGGTGGCTGGCCAGCTATGAACTTGTTTGATGTGTGAGATATGGCCTCTGGTAATCGATTACCAAGGGTGGGTAATCGATTACAAGGCTTAGAAATGAAGACAGGAGGCTAAGATGGTCTCTGGTAATCGATTACCAGGGGATGTAATCGATTACCAGGCTTGAAAACGAGGTCAGGAAGCTAAGGGAGCTTCTGGTAATCGATTACCAGGGGATGTAATCGATTACCAGGCTTAAAAAGGGAACTGGGAGATGGTGGAAGCCTCTGGTAATCGATTACCAGTCTGTGTAATCGATTACACAGAGGGATGGGTCACTGGTAATCGATTACCAGGTATGTGTAATCGATTACACAGTGCATTTTTGCAGATTTCATGTTCTGAGGCTGTGTAATTCGAGTTTAGCCTCTGGTAATCGATTACCAAGGCTGTGTAATCGATTACCAGAGATGAAAAGCCTTAAGATACCCCTTTTAATTGCATGTAGTGGTTATAAGACGCATTGTGTTGCGGCATAGTTAGATTCTTGTGAAAGAGTCTACCCCTTTCTTTTCTTTCTTGTAGATCGTGATGGCGGCGCAGCTAATCCATGATCGAGTAGAGATGGAGTGCCTAGAGGGAGCTTGGGAGACCCTCGAAGGCAACACGAGGTGCCGATTTCGGGGCACCATTCGATTTACGGCTACTTCTTTGGTGCATCCAGAGGAACCGGCGCGTACGCTTCAGCGCACTATGGGGTGGATACTACCCACGCCTACACCATATCGTCTAGTGGAGCCAGTTCAAGTGATCGAGGTGACGTCATCCGAGGAAGACCCTGAGGAGGATCCCGAGGAGCTACCTCCTGAGCCTGCTGTGGATGCTCTTGACTTCCTAGAGGGTGATGAGGACCCACTTCCTGAGGTGGATTCTCCCGAGGAAGTCATGTTGGCATCTGAGGCAGACTCTACGGAGGATAGTGGCCCGAGAGAGATGGCGACCAGTGGAGGCTCTTCATCATAGTGGACAGTTCCATGGACTAGTTTTATATGCTTTTTGAGGGTGGGTGTATCTAGGACTGACTGTTAGGTTTACTCTTTTGTTTTTGTATGGGTAGACCTGATGTATAGGAATTTGATGATTGTATACATGTGGCTGAAGCCACCACTGTGGACACCTTTGCTCTGGATGACACTATGTATTTTGTAAAACTCCCATATTTTGGACAGCTTTGAACGATGAATGCATTTATGATCGATCTTGTTATTTGAAAAGAAAGCATTAGCAAATTTATTTGTAAAAGAGTTTATCAACCGTATTTTATTCTTTTATTTTCACGTGACGACCTAAAGTAATGACTGGTACACTCTTCCTTTTGAAACAGCAAAATAGTTTAGAGATTACGAGTGGTAAGAAAGAAATGACTCCGAATAGAGTTGTGAACTGGCCATTCAGGACTCTATAGTGAGGATTTTCCTTCTAAACCTTGTTATGGTGAAAAGAGAAAGAAATGAAAAAGAAAAAGAAGAAAAAAAATTTTACCATGGTTTTTGTTAATTAAATCATTACTATTAAACCAATCATTATTTTGGGGACGCCACAAGTACTTTAAGATATCTATTAATAGTAGAGTGGTAAAAGTAAACCTGATCTCATGGGTTTCTAAAGCATATTGTAAATAAATTATATAAACAAACTAAGTTGTAAAGGAAAGTATAACTCCTTCAATTGTTTTAACTTCAATTCTCCATATTTTTACTGTTGTATCGATGTACTGGTCGTACTCGGTTTTAAAGGTCATTATGTGTTTGCACAAAGACATAAGGTCAATGTATTGTTAGTACAAGACAAATAGGTTAGTACTCAGTTTTGTGTAAGATGTAAATAGATCAATACATAATTTAGTGTAAGATATGAATAGATGAGTACACAGTTTTGTCTAAGACTTCTCCCACTGATTCAAGTAAAGAATAAATAAGCACAAGAAAAGATACGCAATAAAGATGAAAGAAATAGCTTGATCTGTGTACTTCCCAGTTTGGAGCAAGTTTTACTTTAGCATGATCCTTCCTTGCTTCTCCTCTCATTCTCCATATGAGATCACTAACTCAGAATTCTCTTTTCTTCAATTTTGACTCATGCTTTTGAGTTGCTCTCCTCCTACAAGCTTTTTCTTGAATTTGAGCGTGATCTCTCACCTCGTCAATCATATCTAGTTCAAACGGTAGGCTTTCATTATTAAGTGCTTCCTTAAAGTGGGTTCTTCTTGTTGAGGGTTCACTGACCTCAACTAGAATCATGGTGGCAATACCATAAGTCAATTTGAAAGGAGTTTCCTTTATTGTGGATTGCGGGGTGCAATGGTATGCCCATAGTATGATAGGCAACTCCTTAGCCCAAAGACCTGTTGCTTTGCCTACTCTTTTCTTCATCTCTATTAGGATGACCTTGTTTTTGCTTCTGTTTTCCCTTTTGTTCGGGGATGTTCAACAGAAGACACCAAGTGCTTGATGTCGAGCTATCAAAGGGATTGTTCATACTCTTTCTCTGTGGATTACGTGCCATTATCAACAACTTGAAGAATGGTTTTTCCTTCTTTGCCATCTTGGGTAAGAATTGAGAGAGAGAAAGATAAACTAGCTTCCTTATTAGTTTTTGGAGTTCGTTCATATTTTCTGGACTCCTCCTTGCTATGACAACTTCACAATTGTCTGGATTTGCTTCTATCCCCTTGTAGGTTAACATAAAACCCAAGAACTTACTTCCTTTAACCCCAAAAGTGCATTTTTTAGGGTTCAACCTCATGTTGTGTTTTCTGAGCTCTGCAAAGATCATAGTCAGGTCATAGGTGTGCTGATTAGGAGAGAGTGACTTCACTACCATATCATCTACGTACACTTCTACATTCTTTTTGATTTGTTCCTTGAAATCTTTATCCATGATCCTTTATTATGGGCACCTACATTTTTTAGGCCAAAAGGCATTACCTTGTAACAAAAGTCGGCTCCATCAATGATGAATGTTGTTTTTTCTTGGTCAAGTAGGTACATCTTGATGTAGCTCCATGTGGAGCTAGTAGACCTTGGATCTTCTTCATCAACGGAGTCCTTTGCTTCTTGAATATCAATGGAAGTGGAATGAAAAAGGACGAAAGATGATTGGAGACGCCACTTCAAGGAGAAGATGAGTCAAGCACAAGCTCACCACCATAAGAAACCATCGATAAGAGCTTGAAGGAGAAGAAGATGAGGGGAGGCAGAAGGAGAGAAGGAGTACAAAATTTTGCGCCTTAAATAAGGTCTGAACTTTGAAGTGTAATTATCAAATGATCAAAGTTGAAAAAATGCACACACATGGCCTCTATTTATAGCCTAAGTGTCACACAAAATTGGAGGGAAATTTGAATTTCTACTCAAATTTTACTTGAATTTGAAATTGAATTTGTGGAGCCAAATTTTGGTGCCAAAATTTCACTAATTTTGATTAGTGAATTTTAGCTATAGTTCAGCCCACTAATCCAAGATCAAGTCCAAGATTCTCCACTAAGCGTGCTTAGGTGTCATGAGGCATGTAAAGCATGAAGAACATGCACAAAGTGTGACTATATGATGTGGCAATGGGGTGTAGCAAGCAAATGCTCACCTCCCCCACTAAAATTTAATTGGATTGGGCTTCTCCCAATTCAATTAAATTTACTTTCCAACACACACATCAAATATTCACTTAATGCATGTGAAATTACAAAACTACCCCTAATACAAAAACTAGTCTAGGTGCCCTAAAATACAAGGGCTGAAAAATCCTACATTTCTAGGGTACCCTACCTATATTATGGAGCCCTAAATATAAGGCCCAAAAATAATGAAACCTTAATCTAATATATTCAAAGATAAGTGGGCTCATACTTAGCTCATGGGCCCGAAATCTACCCTAAGGCTCATGAGAACCCTAGGGACTTCTCTTGCATCTCTGGCCCAATCTTCTTGGAGTCTTCTATCCAATACCCTTGGGGGATAAGATTGCATCATTCCCTCCCCCTTGTAAAGGATTTGACCTCAAATCCAGAGGTACTTGAAACTCAGGGATTCTTTCCTCAACACCTTTAAAAATAATTAAAACATATGTATTAGTGATGTTGGGTATGTTAGAGTAGCGTAAGGATTGAAAACCTCTTTCCTGGCCATCTTTCCATCAGAGAACATCGTTCCTCACCAACTAAATGAGTGGTGCTGCAAGTATCGAAAAATATGGGACAAACCTTTTGTAAAAGTTTGTTAAGTCATGGAAGCCCCAAATTTTCCTTATACTTGGTGGAGTGGGTCACTTAGGAATGACCTTTATTCTCTTAGGGTTCGTGGGAACCCCTTGATCACTATTTAAAAAATTAAGGAAAGTAATGCAATAAAACATACCTTTTTTTTTGTGTATTTTCATGTTGATTATTCCTCCCAAAAAGTACGACAAACCTAAGGTGTCCCATATGAGCACCTAGGTTTGTATTGAAACAAAAAATAAGAACAAACCTACCTAATGAGTCCCTATGTACACAAATCATGAAGATGTTGGATGCATGAGTGATTTTACAAAAGAGGGTTGCACCACTCAACACATTCATCATACCACCTATCTCAGGGATTTGGTGCCTCATAATACTTATTTTGGGCACCAACAAAGCACAAGGATTTAAGCTCTTACGAATCAAACCCTCATCCAAAAACTCCTTTACTTGAGGAATAACCTCAAGCTCAAGAGGTATGGCGGTGCTAAGGGATGTTTCCCTTGATAGGAGAAGGTAGAAAGATTGTTTAAGAAGGAGTGCTCTTTTGATATCACATTTTGTTGCAAACTGATTTTCCTTCTTAACAATCTTCATGGAGGAATCCTTTTCATCTTTTTCCTTCCCCTTGGCCTTTGAAGACAAGGCCTTACTATCCTTCTTAAAAGAATATTCCCTGCCTTCATGAAAACTATATCACAATTAACTTCATCCTTATATGTCCCAATAGAGAAAGGTACCTTCACTTGTTGGTTAACTATCATTTCCCCTTGTTCATTGAGCCATTGAAGTTTATAAGGTTTTGGGTGGGGAATGATAGTGAGGTTCAACTTGGAAACTAATCTTGTGCTACAACAATTGAAACAAGATCCACTATCCACAATGACAGAACAAGTTTTATCTAAAATTTTGCATCTTGTATGAAAGATGTTCTCTCTTTGGGATTGAGATAGATCACAAGATTGACATCCAAGGAGCCTTCTAACCATTAGGAGGTCACCTTCTTCATGGGGGTAGACTTCCTCACTAGACTCTTCACCCCTTACTTCATCTTCACTTCCACTAGAGGAAGTGGAAGAAGTAGTCTCCTCTTGACTACTATAAATGTCTTAACCCTCATAATCATGCTTTTCTTTGTGGGGCATTGAGAGGCAATGTGACCTCTCCCAAGACATTTGAAGCATTTAATGTTGCTAGTCCTTTCTTGTGAACTAGTCTTAGAGGTGGATTTCTCTATGGTCTTACCCTTATCTTCCTTGGATTTTGAAGGTGCAGCCCCCAAAATTCCTTGGGCTTGGTCCTTTCTAGGATAAGAGTGAAAGCCATAAGATTTTGAAGAAGACTTTCTTTTAAGTTGTTGCTCCACTCTTATACAAAGTTGGACTAGCTCATCTAGGTCCCTATATGGAAGGAGTTCAACCTTATCCCTCACTTCTATATTAAACCCACTAAGGAACCTAGCTATGCTTGTTCTTTCCTCCTCCCTAAGTCCGGCTCTTAAAAGGAGTAGTTCCATTTGTTGTCTATATTCTTCAACACTCATACTCCCTTGTCTAAGCCTTTGGAGCTTGTCCATAAGCTCCATTTCACAGTAGGTGGGAATGTGCCTTTTCCTAAGGGCACTCTTAAGATCATTCCAATACTCTACTGGGGAGTCCACCGATAGAGGGCATACTCTTGAAAGCTAAGGGTAGCCAATGGAACTTTTCTCTCTTTGCGAATATGATAGAAAGCAAAGAGTTGTTCAACCTTCATTTCTCAATCTAAGTAGGCCTCAACCTTATCTTTTCCATGGAAATATGGGAGGCTAATTGATGCAATCCTACCCCCCAAGGGCATTGGATAGAAGACTCCAAGAAGATTGGGCCAAAGATGCAAGAGAAGGCCCTAGGGTTCTCATGAGCCTTAGGGTAGATTTCGGGCCCATGGGCTAAGTATGAGCCCACTTATCTTTGTACATATTAGATTAAGGTTTCATTATTTTTGGGCCTTGTATTTAGGGCTCCATAATGTAGGTAGGGTACCCTAGAAATATAGGATTTTTCAGTCCAAGTATTTTAGGGCACCTAGACTAGTTTTTGTATTAGGGGTAGTTTTGTAATTTCACATGCACTAAGTGAATATTTGATGTGTGTAGTTGGAAATAAATTTAATTGAATTGGTTGAAGCCCAATCCAATTAAATTTTAGAGGGGGAGGTGAGCATTTGCTTACTACACCTCATTGCCACATCATATAGTCACACTTTGTGCATGTCCTTCATGCTATACATGCCTCATGACACCTAAGCACACTTAGTGGAGAATCTTGGAATTGATCTTTGATTAGTGGGTTGAACCATAACTAAAATTCACTAATCATAATTAGAGAAATTTTGGCTCCAAAGTTTGGCTCCACAAATTCAATTTCAAATTCATGTGAAATTTGAATTGAAATTCAAATTTCCCTCCAATTTTCTATGACACTTAGGCTATAAATAAAGGTCATGTGTGTGCATTTTTTTTCAACTTTGATCATTTGAATATTAACTTCAGATTTTAGAGCTCTTTTAGAGCACAAAATTTCGTGCTCTTCTCTCACTCTCCCTTCATTCATCTCCTTCTTCCTCCAAGCTTTTATGCATGGCTTCCTATGGTGGTGAGCTTCTTCTAGACTCATCTTCTCCTTGAAGTGGCGTCTCCTCTCTCTCTTCCTTCTGCATTCCACTGCCATTTATCTTCCAAGAAGCAAAGGAATCCATTGATGAAGAAGATCCTAGGCCTACAAGCACCAATATAGCTTACATCATGTGGTATCAAGAGCATCTTCATCTAGGTGATGTTCTTTTGTTTCCTCTATCTTTTTGTTCGGTGAATTCTCTTTAATTCCTTGATCTTCAGCTTATTCTTCATGTATATCCTCCATTGTATTTTGGTTTGGTGCTGTTTAGAGTAGATTAAAAAAAAAACTGATTAAATCTTAGATCTACACTTGTTCTTGCATTTTTATGGTTCAAATTTTGTAGATCTACTCTTGAATCTTGTTTTTGTGTTGATTTTAGGTTCTATCAATTTTCATTCATAATATTATTGTGCTGAACCTTTAGATCTAAATTTTCTTCCAAAATATTGATTAGAAAAAACACAAAAATCGAAGTTTAAATCACTTAATCCATGTTGTCTTAGAGTCATGTTTAGTCATAGTAATTGTCACATTATGCTCTAAGTTTGTGTTGAAATTTTATTTTGTTTATTGAATTCTAGATACATTTGTTCATGTATTCTTGTCATTCTTAGACTATCTTTTGAATTTTGAGTCTAATTCATGCATGTTATTTAGTTCATAACATGTTCTAAATCAATTCCTAGAAGTAGTCTTAATGTTGAACTCTTTTTTTGTTTTCTAAGATTCCTACATGATGCCTATGATGAAGTTGAGTTGTGGTGTTGAGTTGTGGTGTTGAGTTGTGGCTGGATTTGTGAATCAAATAAGTCTTAAGGTCTCTTGAATTGTGTTATTCAAGATAATATAGCATAAGCAAACACAAATTGTAACTATCCAAGCCTTAAGCAACATAAACACTACTCTTGATTTCTAGGTTGAAATCGCTGGTGCTAGCAGCTTGAACATACAAAATTGTATAAATTATTGGGAATTGGTCACTACTTTTTTTGAGTTGAAAGTTTTACTGAATTTTCTAGACATCTGGTCCAAAATTATAAAAAAAGAACCAAGCGATTTGGATTAAAGGAAAAAATAAGAAAAATCACACAAGTTGGAAGAAAAATCAGTGTCAAGGAAAAAAAAAGTGAAAGGGAAGTGTGCTTGTTGTTTTGGCTCAAAATTTGTTCTATAATTGGTGCCTATTTTATACCAATCCTAGTTCTGAAATTTCAATTGAAAATTATTGTGAAAACAAGTGCCAAAACTAGAGGTTTCTTGAGTCTTTTTTTTTTTAGTTTTTCTACTCTACTCTAGAGCCATTATGGGTTTCTCTTTGAGTCCTATCTTGTTTTTTGTGCTTTTCATTGCTTTAATTGTTGAATAATCCTTGAAATTTTGTCTTGTTAAAACTCTATTGGTTTAGCTTTGACTTCATTTATTTTTGGTCTTTGGTTATTGCTTGTCTCTTTGTTTCCTTGCTTGTGAGTTGCCATATAGGGAATTGGAGAGGAGGATTGGTGCCATATCTTGAAGAATTTGAGTCAAGAAACAAGGGGCCAACCACCTTAAGAGCTATTGGACTAAGAAGCACTCCAAATTGAGTGAAACACTAAAGAGAGAATAGCCACCACAATTGAGGACTTTTTTCTTTGTAATTTTGTAATTGGCAATTTGCTTTGCTTTCAAATTTTGTAACAAAAAGGCCGTTCATTGGAAGTAAGTTGGGAGCCTCCGCTAGGTCACCCTACTTCCATTTGTGTGTAATAATTTTAGGCAATTTTCCCTTAGGATAGTGAGTGTTTTGTTGGGAACCTTAAATAAGGTCATCCAAACACTCTTAGGATCCGCCTAGTTTGCATTTCTTGCACTTTAATTTCTTGCTTACTTTCATAGCTTATTTCCTTTACCCTCCACTGTCAAACCGCCTAGATAGCTTGCCTTTTACCAATTAGTTTTTACCTTATCTTTCACACCTCTTTTAGTGTTTATTTTGGCTAGTTTCAACCATAGTTTCTTTTACCTTTTGTTTTCAAACCACCAACAAGAAAGAACCATAACTTAGGAACCAACATGAGTCTTCATTCTTCATCTAGTGTTAATGGTGAGGGTTCTACTCCTAAGGACCCCTTGTATAAGATATTAGATGAGTTGAGATCCCTTAAGTTGTGGAAAGAAAAACAAGAGAGAAAAGAAAAAGGTAAAAAAAGAGTGGAAGAAATAAGTCAAGATTAAAGAGAGAAAATAAGAGACGAAGAAAGAAGAAAAATAATGAAAGAAATGAAAAGAGAAAAACATGCCTCCTATTGTAGTCACGACTCTTGCAAGAGTTTAAGTGAATAACTTAGCGACTATTATAGAGGGCACCATAGTTCACATACTAAACATCACTCCCAAAGAAAAGAAAAGGATAGAAGGCCTCAAGAGGTTAACATTAGCCTCCCATATTTCCATGGAAAAGATAATGTTGTGGCCTACTTAGATTGCGAAATGAAGGTTGAACAACTCTTTTCTTGCCATCATATTAGCGAAGAGAGAAAAGTTCCATTGGCTACCCTTAGCTTTCAAGGGTGTGCCCTCTATTGGTGGACTTCCCTTGTTAGGGAACAAAGGATTCATGGGGATCCTCCAGCAGAGTATTGGAATGATCTTAAGAGTGCCTTTAGGAAGAGGCACATTCCCTCCTACTATGAAAGGGAGCTTATGGACAAGCTCCAAAGGCTTAGACAAGGGAGTATAAGTGTTGAAGAATATAGACAACAAATGGAACTACTCCTTTTAAGAGCTGGACTTAGGGAGGAGGAAAGAACAAGCATAGCTAGGTTCCTTAGTGGGCTTAATATGGAAGTGAGGGACAAGGTTGAACTCCTTCCATATAGGGACCTAGATGAGCTAGTCCAACTTTGTATAAGAGTGGAGCAACAACTTAAAAGAAAGCCTTCTTCAAAATCTTATGGCGCTCACTCTTATCCAAGGAAGGACCAAGCCCAAGGAATTTTGGGGGCTGCATCTTCAAAACCCAAGGAAGATAAGGGTAAGACCATAGACAAATCCACCCCTAAGACTAGTTCCCAAGAAAGGACTAGCAACATTAAATGCTTCAAATGTCTTGGGAGAGGTCACATTGCCTCTGAATGCCCTACAAAGAAAACCATGATTATGAGGGGTCAAGACATTTATAGTAGTCAAGAGGAGACTACTTCTTTCCCTTCCTCTAGTGGAAGTGAAGATGAAGTAAGGGGTGAAGAGTCTAGTGAGGAAGTCTACCCCCATGAAGAAGGTGACCTTTTAATGGTTAGAAGGCTCCTTGGAGGTCAATCTTGTGATCTATCTCAATCCCAAAGAGAGAACATCTTTCATACAAGATGCAAAATTTTAGATAAAACTTGTTCTCTCATTGTGGATAGTGGATCTTGTTGCAATTGTTGTAGCACAAGATTAGTTTCCAAGTTGAACCTCACTATCATTCCCCACCGAAAACCTTATAAACTTCAATGGCTTAATGAGCAAGGGGAAATGATAGTTAACCAACAAGTGAAGGTACCTTTCTCTATTGGGACATATAAGGATGAAGTTAATTGTGATATAGTTCCCATGGAGGCAGGACATATTCTTTTAGGAAGGCCATGGCAATTTGATAGGAAGATCATTTACAATGGCTTAACTAATGAAATTACCCTCACCCATCTTGGCACTAAATTTGTGTTGCATCCTCAAACACCTTCACAGGTGGCCAAAGATCAACTAACTATGAAAGATAAGAGGGATGAGGAAGAAAAACTAGAAAAACAAAAGAAAAAGAAGGATAATAAGGCCTTGTCTTCAAAGGCCAAGGGGATGGAAAAGGAGGAAAAGGATTCCTCCAAGAAGATTGTTAACAAGGAAAATTATTTTGCAACAAAATGTGATATTAAAATAGCACTCCTTCTTAAACAATCTTTCTACCTTTTCCTATCAAGGGAAACATCTCTTAGCACCGCCATACCTCTTGAGCTTGAGGTTATTACTCAAGTAAAGAAGTTGTTGGATGAGGGTTTGGTTTGCAAGAGCTTAAATCCTTGTGCTTTATTGGTGCCTAAAATAGGTATTACTAGGCACCAAATCCCTATGATCGGTGGTATGATGAATGTGTTGAGTGGTGCAACACTCTTTTGTAAAATCACTCATGCACCTAACATCTTCATGATTTGTGTACATAGGGACTCATTAGATAGGTTTGTTCTTATTTTTTGTTTCAATTCAAACCTAGGTGCTCGTGTGGGACACCTTAGGTTTGTCGTAATTTTTTGTTGGAATAATCAACATGAAAATAAAGAAAAAGGTATGTTTTATTCCATTACTGTCCCTAACTTTTTAAGTAGTGATCAAGGGCTTCCCATGGACCCTAAGAGAATAAAGGTCATTCCTGAGTGGCCTACTCCACCAAGTATAAGGGAAATTGGGGGCTTTAATATCTTAACAAACTTTTACAAAAGGTTTGTCCCATATTTTTCTATACTTGTAGCACCACTCATTGAGTTGGTGAGGAACTATATTCTCTCATGGGAAGATGGCCAGGAAATGGGTTTTCCGTCCTTACCGTACTCTAACATACCCAACATCACTAATACATATGTTTTTATTCTTTTTACAGGTGTTGAGGAAAGAATTCATGAGTTTCAAAAACCTCTGGATTTGAGGTCAAATCCTTTTCAAGGGGGAGGGAATGATGCAATCCTACCCCCCAAGGGCATTGGATAGAAGACTCCAAGAAGATTGGGCTAAAGATGCAAGAGAAGGTCCTAGGGTTCTCATGTGACTTAGGGTAGATTTCGGGCCCATGGGCTAAGTATGAGCCCACTTATCTTTGTACATATTAGATTAAGGTTTCATTATTTTTGGGCCTTGTATTTAAGGCTCCATAATGTAGGTAGGGTACCCTAGAAATATAGGATTTTTCAGCCCTTGTATTTTAGGGCACCTAAACTAGTTTTTGTATTAGGGGTAGTTTGTAATTTCACATGCACTAAGTGAATATTTGATGTGTGTAGTTGGAAATAAATTTAATTGAATTGGTAGAAGCCCAATCCAATTAAATTTTAGAGGGGGAGGTGAGCATTTGCTTACTACACCCCATTGCCACATCATATAGTCACACTTTGTGCATGTCCTTCATGCTTTACATGCCTCATGACACCTAAGCACACTTAGTGGAGAATCTTGAAATTGATCTTGGATTAGTGGGCTGAACCATAACTAAAATTCACTAATCATAATTAGTGAAATTTTGGCTCCACAAATTCAATTTCAAATTCAAGTGAAATTTGAATTGAAATTCAAATTTCCCTCCAATTTTGTGTGACACTTAGGCTATAAATAGAGGTCATGTGTGTGCATTTTTTTCAACTTTGATCATTTGAATATTAACTTCAGATTTTAGAGCTCTTTTAGAGCACAAAATTTCGTTCTCTTCTCTCCCTCTCCCTTCATTCATCTCCTTCTTCCTCCAAGCTCTTATCCATGGCCTCCTATGGTGGTGAACTTCTTCTAGACTCATCTTCTCCTTGAAGTGGCGTTTCCTCTCTCTCTTCCTTCTCCATTCCGCTGCCATTTATCTTCCAAGAAGCAAAGGAATCCATTGATGAAGAAGATCCTAGGCCTACAAGCTCGAATAGAGCTTACATCATGTTAACCTCTTAAGGCCTTCTATCCTTTTCTCTTCTTTGGGAATGATGTTTAGTTTGTGAACTATGGCGCCTTCTATAATAGTCGCTAAGTTCTTCACTTAAACTCTTGCAAGAGTCATGACTACTATAGGATGCATGTTTTTCTCTTTTCATTTCTTTCATTATTTTTCTTCTACTTCCTCTCTTATTTTCTCTCTTTCATCATGACTTATTTCTTCCACTCTTTTTTCCCCTTTTACTTTCTCTCTTGTTTTTCTTTCCACAACTTAAGGGATCTCAACTCATCTAATATCTTATACAAGGGGTCCTTAGGAGTAGAACCCTCACCATTAACACTAGATGAAGAATGAAGACTCATGTTGGTTCCTAAGTTGTGGTTCTTTCTTGTTGGGGGTTTGAAAACAAAAAGGTAAAAGAAACTATGGTTGAAACTAGCCAAAATAAACACTAAAAGAGGTGTGAAAGATAAGGTAAAAACTAATTGGTAAAAGGTAAGCTATCTAGGCAGTTTGACAATGGAAGGTAAAGGAAATAAACTATGAAAGTAAGCAAGAAATTAAAGTGCAAGAAATGCAAACTAGGCGGATCTTATGAGTGTTTGGATGACCTCATTTAAGGTTACCAACAAAACACTCACTATCCTAAGGGAAAATTGCTTAAAATTATTACACAAAAATGGAAGTAGGGTGATCTGTTGGAGACTCCCAACTTACTTCCAATGAAAGGCCTTTTTGTTACAAAATTTGAAAGCAAAGCAAATTGCCAATTACAAAATTACAAAAAAAAAGTCCTCAATTTTGGTGGTTATTCTCTCTTTGGTGTTTCACTCAATTTGGAGTGCTTCTTAGTACAATACCTCTTAAGGTGGTTGGCCCCTTGCTTCAAATTCTTCAAGGGATGACACCAATCTTCCTTTCCAATTCCCTATATGGCAACTCACAAACAAGGAAACAAAGAGACAAGCAATAACCAAAGACCAAAAAATGAAATGAAAGCTAAACCAGTAGAGTTTTAACAAGATAAATTTTCAAGGATTATTCAAAAATTAAAGTAATAAATAGCACACAAAAGCAAGCTAGGACTCAAAGAGAAACCTAAAATGGCTCTAGAGTAGAGTAAAAAAAAACTAAAAAAATAAGACTCAAGAAATATCTAGTTTTGGAACTTGTTTTCATACTAATTTTCAATTGAAATTTCAGAACTAAGATTGGCATAAAATAGGCACCAACTATAGAACAAATTTTGAGCCAAAACAACAAGCACACTTCCCTTTCACTTTTTTTTCCTGGACACTGATTTTCCTGCCAACTTGTGTGATTTTTTAGTATTTTTTCCTTTTATCGAAATCACTTGGTTCTTTTTTCTAATTGCGGTCCAAATGTCTAGAAAATTCAGTAAAATTTTCAGCTCAAAATTTGCAATGACCAATTCCCAGTAATTTTTACAAGTTCGTATGTTAAAGCTGCCAACACCAGCGTTTTCAACCTAGAAATCAAGAGCAGTGTTTATGTTGCTTAAGGCTTGGATAATTACAATTTTTGTTTGCTTATGCTCAAATGTATTAAATAACATAATTCAAGAGAGCTTAAGACTTATTTTTATTCACAAATCCAGCCACAACTCTGCACCACAACTCAATTTCTTCATAGGCATCATATAGGAAACTTATAAAACAAAACAAAGTTCAACAACAATACTACTTCTAGGAATTGATTTAGAACATGTTATGAACTAAATAACATGCATGAATTAGACTCAAAAATCAAAAGATAGGCTAATAATGACAAGAATACATGAACAAATGTATCTAGAATTTAATCAACAAAATAAAAATTCAACACAAACTTAGAACCTAATGTGATAATTATTATGACTAAACATGACTCTAAGAGAACATGGATTAAGTGATTTACACTTAGATTTTTGTGTTTTTTTTTCTAATCAATATTTTGGAAGAAAATTTAGATCTAAAGGTTCAGAACAAGATGATTATGACTGAAAAATGATAGAACCTAAAATCAACACAAAAACATGATTCAAGAGTTGATCTATGAAATTTGAACCATAGAAATGCAAGAACAAGTGTAGATCTAAGATTTAATCGATTTATTTTTTTGAATCTAATCTAAACAGTAACAAACCACAAGATAATGGAGGATATACATGGAGAATAAGATGAAGAACAAGGAATTAAAGTGAATTGACTGAACAAAAAGATAGAGGAAGCAAAAGAACATCACCTAGATGAAGATGCTCTTGATACCACATAATGTAGCTCCATGTGGAGCTTGTAGGCCTTGGATCTTCTTCATCAATGGAGTCGTTTGCTTCTTTAAGATGATGGAAACAGAATGGAGAAGGAAGAAAGATGATTAGAGACGCCATTTGAAGGAGAAGATGAGTCAAGCACAAGCTCCCCACCATAGGAAGCCATGGATAAGAGCTTGAAGGAGGAGAAGATGAGGGAAGGGAGAAGGAGAGAAGGAGCATGACATTTTGTGCCTCAAATGAGGTCTGAACTTTGAAGTGTAATTCTCAAATGATCAAAGTTTAAAAATGCACACACATGACCTCTATTTATAGCCTAAGTGTCACATAAAATTGGAGGGAAATTCGAATTTCTATTCAAATTTTACTTGAATTTGAAATTGAATTTGTGGAGCCAAATTTTGGAGCCAAAATTTCACTAATTATGATTAGTGAATTTTAGCTATGGTTCAGCCCACTAATCCAAGATCAAGTCCAAGATTCTCCACTAAGTGTGCTTAGGTGTCATGAGGCATGTAAAGCATGAAAGACATGCACAAAGTGTGACTATATGATTTGGCAATGGGGTGTAGCAAGCAAATGCTCACCTCCCCCTCTAAAATTTAATTGGATTGGTCTTCTCTCAATTCAATTAAATTTATTTTCCAACACACATAGCAAATATTCACTTAATGCATGTGAAATTACAAAACTACCCCTAATACAAAAACTAGTCTAGGTGCCCTAAACAAGGGTTAAAAAATCCTACATTTCTAGGGCACCCTACCTACATTATGGAACCCCAAATACAAGGCCCAAAAATAATGAAACCTTAGTCTAATATGTACAAAGATAAGTGAACTCATACTTAGCTCATGGACCCGAAATCTACCCTAAGGCTCATGAGAACCCTAGGGCCTTCTCTTGCATCTCTGGCACAATCTTCTTGGAGTCTTCTATCCAATGCCCTTGGGGGGTAGGATTGTATCACATCTTGATTTGATTATAGCCCGTGTAGGCATCTAGAAAATATAGTAATCTAAACCTGCATGCCCTATCAACTAATTTGTCGATGTTAGGCAAATGGTAAGCATCCTTACTTTGTTGAGGTCGCTATAATCCACATACATCCTCTATTTTCTAGTTGATTTCTTCACCATAACCACATTGGCTAACCAAGTGATTTATTCTGCTTTATGAATAAAGTCGGTCTTCAACAATTTGCTCTGCTTCTACAAATCTTCTCCTTTTGTCTCTAAGTTTGTGTTTTCTTTGAGCTACAAGTTTTGCATAAGAGAAAATTGCAAGCTTGTGGAAAATGAAGTTGGGGTCAATGCTTGGCATGTCGGATGCGCTCCAAGCAAATAGGTCGGCATTGCTTAAAAGCACTTGTTCTACTTATTTTCGTATTGCATACTCCCTCTTTTTTCTAATTTTGGTGCATTGATGTGACTCCATGTCAATTGGGAAAGGCTCAATGTCTTCAATTGGGATTGGTCGTCGATCTTCATAACTTGATCGGGGGTTCAGATCCTCCAATGGGGTGACAACAACGTTGATATTGATACTTTTTTGTATTTCTTCTCTTTCACCATATTGCAGGGTTCAATGTTGCAAGTCTTTAAATAGCATTCATGAGCATCCACCTAATCAACTTTGACAATGACAATTTCCCCTGTGGATGAGGGAAATTTTATTGCCAAATGAGATGTAGAAATAATTGCTCCAAATTTGTTCACAATAGGTCTGCCATGTAGGACATTTACGAGGTGTCTGAATCCACCAAAACATATGTAACTGTTAATGATTGAGAAAGTTTGCCTAAGCCAAAAGTAGTCAGTAGGTCTATTTTTCCTCTAGCATAAGCACGTTCATATGCAAAACCTATTACAAGTTTCTAATGAGGTTGTATAAGATCACGAGAAGCATCTAATTTTTCAAAGATAGACTAGTATAAAATATTGGTAAAACTTCCTTGATCAATTAGAGTTTTTTGAACTGCCCATCCTACTATTACAATTGTAACCACCATTGGGTCATCTTGTATTGGATCATTTTTGACAAAGTATGCATTTGTGAATGTGATTGCTGGTAGAAATCGGGGTGGACTCTATTCTATTCTTACTAAATTAACTCTTTTTAGAGCTTAGAGATGTCATTTCCTGGTGAAGTTTGTACAACCTCCTCCAGCAAAACCACCAACAATGGTATTAATTACACCTCAGACTGCACCTAGGGGATTTTCATGTTGCCTTTGTTCACTTTGTCTTGTAGATTGTTGGTTATTGTTGCCCCAACCTCTAACATATCCACCTTTGAAACTGCCTCTACGACCACCTTTGTCTCCACTTCTACAACCGTCAGGGTTATAGTTGTTTCCTCTAACAAAATCATTTAAACATCCTTTATGAGCCAACTCTTCAATTTTATCCTTCAAAACTATGCATTCTTCAATATAAATGACCATAGTTCCGATGCTATTTGCATTGTTTGGTGCGGTCGGCCTGGTTTCTGCATTGAATACCTCCTCCAGAATACGTGCTCAACTTTCAGGGAGAGGGGTATATGTTGCATACTTTGGCTATCATGGATGCCTTTTGAAATATTTATCTTTGACAGGTTTTAGTTTCTCTTTGTGATAATCATGCTTCTTCTAGTCTCGTCTAACTTTATCACAGAACTCAGACAACTCCTCTATCTGGATAAAGCCAACCACACGGTGTCTCAACTTATCCATGTTGGCTGACCTCTTTTTACACAAACTTTCTGCAAGCGCCCCTGACTTGGGTGTTGTTATCATGGAATGAAGGGCTACTCTGAGTTCAAGATCTTGAATTCTGACTGCAATTTGTGAAAATCGGCCCATAAAATCATGTAATGACTTGTTATCGGCTTATCGCAAGTTGATCGGTGCTACTGATGTTGTGTGGTGAGGTTGGCATGTGGCATATTGTGCACCAAAATATTCAACAAGTGTGTCAAAAAAGTCAACCTCTGAGGAGGAAGTTGATGCCACCATGTTAGTGTGGGTCCCTTCAAGGAACTTGGAAAGACCCTACATAATATGTCATTGTTGTTAGTGTATAATTTAATTGCATAATGTACGCTTCCAAGTGTTCATTAGGATCTATGGCTCCATCATATTAGTCAATGCTTAAAGGCTTCCATTCAAGAGGAAGGGGAGCATCCAAAATTTTGCTTGTGAATGTTGTAACTATGCTCGGATAGCCTCATTTTCTTGACATATATAAAGCTTGTATATTTGCTTCTTGTTTTTGTTGCAATGCAACCATCTCCTCTATGTTTTTCATTTGAAGAGCCTTAAATTGCTCTCTGAATTGTTGCATCACCGAACTTTCTCCATGGTAGTTGACCTTAACATCGAACTCTAGGTTGCTACCATATACTCTTGTGACCAAAGGAAATTTCGCTTCGGCCCCACGATGGGCGTCAAATGTTCTTACTAGAATCTTCATAGTCTAATCTGTAAGTAGTCTTCTTTCCGTGTTCCCGAACTCCTTCTCCAATCAATGGCAATAAGGTGGGATACTTGAAAAGAGACTTTGATGCTAAAGTCAGTGTCTGTTTAGGAAGTGTATGATGAACGAAATGTAACTTACCTGTTCATACGCCACCTACTGTCTTATAAGGAATGATAGTGACCGAGTTGGTAATTTCCTATGATGTCCATTAAGACATTGTGTGAGAAGTGGTAGTCAGTTTGTTAATGCCGACTACCCATAAGCCCGTACAATACAAATATAAATTAGAAAAATATTTCTTGGACAATCTTGAGATTTTCACAACTTGAAAAAAAAGGAAGAAATGAGAGATAAATGATTAATTTGATTGATGATGTAATGTAATGGGAAGAGAGACACAAAGGAAACAAAAGAGTTATTGATCAAATTTTTGAAATTTTTTATCGTCAAAATATAATCATTCTATAAATTATTAGGTTTAGTCGTGTATGTGTAACACCACACATGCATTTGCATATTGTTTTTAGGTTCAATGATTTAGGCAAGTACAAAATTTTAGACATTGGTCGCAAAACTATATGCCTGCCATACACCTAACAAATAAAAATATAGCATGACCCCTTTGAACGATACATCACGCTAGGTAGGTACTATTGCATTATGCTTAATATATCCTTTTATGAAAAAGAATCTTGTCATTTCCCGTGATTGAAGATTTTTATTCACACGCACTACATTAAAATTTGAACCTTTACGTGGTATGTTTCTACGAAAGTCTTATATCCAAAAAAGTTGTTAACCTTTTTACCAATTGCAGATCTTCATTATGAAGGTAGCGCAGCTAAATTAGCTCGGTAGTTTCATCCGGTTGATGCCCAACTTGTCCCACCCCAGTGTATAGCTGTTTTGAGCTATTATTGAGTTGGTACAAAATTCATATTTTAGGGTTAATTAATTTGGCCAGCTTCGTCTGCATTCTTTATGTGTTATATTATGCTTTTATTTAGCCATTAATAAAACTTATTATATTAAATATAATTTTCATTAATTTACCATTCTGATATAGGCAAACCTTTAAGAATAAGGCTCTCTAAATCTTCTAATTGTGGGTATGATGAATAAGGTGCGCTGGTTCAGAATAATTGTGAAGGTGAGAGATACTAGTTAAAACACTTAAACGTCCAATTCGGTTATAAAACTAACACAACAATAATATATGAATAAGTGTGTGTATTGCAAACAACAACAAAAAGTGTGTCTACTTGGTGTTTTTATAGTAGTCTAAGACTTAGTTACAAGCCAGTGATTGATTTAACAATATTTGTGTAGGCACTATAAGCAAACTCAAGAAATACTGAGTGCCTTTAACCAAAGAATATTGTGATGATCTTAAGTTATTTTAGATAAAACTAGTTGAAAAGTTATCACTTCCACTCGTCCAACCTCAACCATGAGTAAGTGTTCTACCCACTCTTTCAATCCCTACCCAAATCCAAACACTTAGCCTTGACCCTCCACCACAATCAGCCACTCCCAAAACACTTTCGCCACCACCTACTCACTCTAATATTCCACCACCACCAAACCACCCACCCCCCACCACCCCCACTCAGGGGCAGCAATGATATCCTCCATCATTTCTTTCACCTTCAAACCCACTATCTTTTTGTTAATGACAGAAAGGGAGAAGTTTATGAAAGATTTTTTTTTATGTAAACACCCTTCAATTAATACAATAAGGAGTTTTGAAATGAGTCCAATATATATGTATCTACGGTTGCATCCACTTATACATTATATTAGACTTAGGGGGAGCTGAAAGCTACCACACATAAAATTTTGAGCTATTGTCATTCATACCGAAACTATTCTACAATATACATGTTATATTCACTGCTCAAAATTTATATAGTTTGATCATAAAAAAGGGAAAGATTGTTAGACACTGGATGATCCATCACTGGGCGTCCAAGACATCTCTTAAGGTTTGATGACTAGAAGCAATACCAAGTAAGACTTATCCATTAGTGGATACCTCGGTTACTGGAAGCGAGAAGTACTCGTCCAATTCATCCAAGTAACAATTGGAATAAGCCTTTCATTTGAATTATTAATTTATTCTAGTTTATATGATATTAATTAAAAGGAACATATCTACGAATCTTTCCTTAATTTCCTTTTATATGTCTAATGGTCATATTGAGCTATGAATGATAGATAAGGAAAGTCTTGATCCTATTAGACATAAACATATAGTATCTGCTTAATCAGGAAACAAGATCAATCTGTTCAACGGTCATATTATTCAATCCTGAAGATACTCTCCACAATTATGAACATCTTTATACTTATAAATATAACATCAAGGATTAAAGAATGAAGATGAACACACATAGAAAGACAAGAGTCATGAATCAAGAAATGAGAGAAAAGAAAAGTAATTGTTGACAAACACATTGAGCTTAAGATAGTCCATCCTTTGTAGTATATAAAGTATAAGTGGGAGATTAGAACTTCATTTTAATTCCTCTGTTTGAGTGTTGTAAAGAATCTTTGATTCTATATCAAACTTTTGTTTGTGAAAGTTAGGAGCGACATAGTGACAAAATAATACTTGGATGTTCTTAGATTTAGGGAGAGTCTAAGTGGTCTGCCAAGAGTGACTTTGAGGATAATTGTAAGCCAAAAGTGACTCGAAAGAATATTTGTTGTAATAAGTTTGATTAATGAAATCCTTTACTAGTTGGTAAAAAAGAATTAAACATAGCTTAGGTTAAGTGAATTAGTATAAAATGAAGTATTTTTATTGTTCTTCTTATTAAAGTATTTTACTCTCCATTATTGACACATTTTGTATACAAGATTTTCACTGAAAAATAAGTTTTATATCTCATTGGATGACAATCTACTTTTAATTACTAGATAACAATTCTTATAAACTTGTTTATTATAAATATTTTTCATTTTAAAAAGATTTTATATTTTAACTAACCCACTATTCAATCTCTTTTCTAACATGATTTGTTGTATTTGAAAGGAATCCTGAGATACTCTTTCAAATCAACTTTAATGGTAATTGTTAAAGAATAAAAGTTTTTTTTATTGATGTGTGTCCATTATAGACAAGGTTGACATGCAAGTATATTCTCCTTAATTATATAATATTATTTGCTTGCGAGAGAGGGCCTATATTTGCGCTACGAATCCTCCAACGATGTACTAGGAAATGGTATCCGATCACTAGAGATCACAGAGTACAATCATGAATGAAATATAGACAGAAGAACCTTTTTTTTTATTCCGAGACCGATCGAAGAACCTTCTTATACAGCTAGCTTGAACTGATTTTTTGTTCTTAATTTACTTAATTCTAGTTCTTGTTGAATTTTTATGCTTATTGTCCAAATAATGGACTTTCTAGAAGGAAATCCTCTACAAGAATGCATATATCCACAGCGCCAGGCATGACGTCGATCGTAGTGGGGGAGAGAGTGATTAAATTAAACACAAAATAAAACCTCGTTGCGTAAAAAACTAATTAATTGAATAGTGAAGGGAACAACTTGGCCAAGATATCAGAGGTGACATATTTGAATGGTCAAGATGTCATATTCTATATGTTTTAAATCAGTTTTATATATTTAGTATGCTTTAAATGTGAATTAAATCATGATGGAAATAGCGACTAGATGGCGAAGTTCTTGTTATTATGTTGCCGTCAACTCATTGTACACCTACTTGCTGACGATTTCCTACCTTTTTGTTAATTATAAGACTGTTAAATTTGTGTCCTTTAATCCATATGTACTATTTTAGTTAACTTGAGATTTTTTTAAAAAAATTATTGATATAATTATTTTTTTTACAGTCAACAAATTAAATACGACATATTGACATGACTTCTAGCTAACATTTTGTTCTCACTTGCTCTAAACAAGCCTCTAAAATAAAATGGTAAAGCATTATTATTTTTATTCATAAAATGATAAAGTATTTGATAAAGTGATATGATGATTAATTCATATAACACTTAAACTATAAAATCTATCACACCTTATCTCTTTTTATATACTGTCACATTATATAGTTTTGTTTGTTATAACCCATATTATTATTCATATAAAATATTTACTAATTTTATTGATTATTAATTTCAATAGAAAAATCTAACTTACCAATAAATTTAGTATCATTGGGACTAATGACTTGTTGATATATTGTTTTCATTTCATTTAAGTAAACTGTAACTCTAATTAAAAAAACAAAAAACATAACTCTAAAGTTCGTCCCAATTTTTAAATATAAATTTAAATTTTAAGAATGAAATAATTTTTAATATTCAAATAGTCTAATTATAATTATACACAAAATATAACAAAGTGATTGTATACAAGTGATTAATGTGTTAAAGTTAAGATTGAATTGTTCGGATAGTACCTGAGTTCGATGATACTTGACAGAAATGATTCTTAGTCAGACTTTACTTACTTTCTGATCAAATTCTGAATTAATAAGAATCTCTTTCCCTTGATGAACCGGAGGGAGAATATAAAAAAATGCAAAATATTTTTATCAAATCGAAGTTAATTATGTCCACACAAAAAATTCTTATTATATAAATTTTAACTTTGTGATATCTAATATAATTTAATAATAATTCTGATCATAATATGCAATAAAACACGATTTATTTTTATGAGTCAATTTTATTCAAACTTTAAAAAAACAATTTGAGGGTTATAAAGAATGAATCATGTGTGGTAAACTCAACTCCATGATAAAATAAAAATAATTGTTAATATAATGCTATAAATTAAAATAAAACATATAAGTATCTGTGAATTTTAATTTGATTATTTTGATATATAAAAACTTGTGAATATTTTATTATCATTACCGTTAATTGAAAAAATTAAATATTAATTAAAAAATATAATATATTTTATAAATAGATAAATAACTATAGAAAAAAATGATTTGATATAATAGTTTATAACATACATGTTATGAATTAAAATAAGAATAATATGATTATATATAGTCAGAACAAAGAGAAAATATAAATAATTTATTGCATTATTAAAATGACAATTTATAAAAAAAAATAATAGAGATAGGGTGGATGACAACCTTGGTCGTTTGGTCTAATACTCTTGTCTTTTGTATTGATCGTTCAATCTTTCGTAATCTGATCAAGTGTCCAGTCATGTAGAAGGAGACTTCTTGATGGTTCATTAACATAGGTTGTGTTGTAACTATAATCTTTGTAAGGAGCTTTGTATTTGGGGTTCAAAGAGCTTGAGAGTATTTTGAATCCCTTTATTATAAATTCTATTATTCACAATAAACTTAACAATTATGCGTGATATCTCTATTATCCTTCTGTCATCTGAATTTTCCTATCTTAATAGAATTTCTCAAATCTTTCTTAAGATTCATGATGCTCTTTTTTCTAAAGCGATCTACCCCTCCTTATTTTCCTCTTTAGTGGCATGAGTTAATACAACATGATTCCCTTCCAATGAGCTCCTAAGAGCAACTTTAGTGTCATATCTTGAGCAAGGATCTTGAGCTCAAGATCTGACCTTGTATGGATCTTCAATTAAAGGGGGACCAGAAATCTCTAGGGTGGAAAATGGGTTCTTCTACAAGAATCCTAAAGATCTCTGACATATCTGAAAAAAAAAATATTGAAAAAAAACTAGAAATCAACAAGATGAACCCCAAGGTCATTGAAGAAAAAAAATCAAGAGAAGAGGAAGAACAAAAAAAATGAACTAACTTGGAGGTGGCTGCAGACGATCTTGGCAGAGGGTTACGGAGGGCCATGGACGGTTGCGGTAGAGGGCTACAGAGGGGGAAGGAGGAGGGGGGGGGGCACGAGGCTGCGTGACCACGGAGGAGAGGGGAGAGGGAGGCCGTGAATGAGTAAGGTGGGGGGGGGGGGGGGAGCCAACGTGAAGTGGAGGGGAGAGGGAGGTTGGAAGGAGAAGGAAGAAGAAGGTGGAGGGGAGGGGGAGTCGCAGGGAAGAAAAAGAAAAAAAAGGAAGATGAAAGGTCAAGAGAGAGGTAGGAGAAGAGAAAAAAAAAACAAAAGAGAGGGTGAACATTGGGGGAGGGAGAATATTTAATTTAATAAATAATTAAATAAAATATTTAAAAGTGAGTTTCATGTGAGATCTACAAAAAATTATCTAAGATCCCAAAATGAGATCTACCACTAAAGAAAAAAAATGAAAGAGATCTTATGAGATCTTTAAACCTACGTGGCTTTATGGGTCCACCAAAAAGTGATTTAAGATCCCAATTTGGGATCAACCACTAAAGTTATTCTAACAACCTTCTTTTCAACAACTATTATAGTATTGCCTGCATTTAGGCCCAAACTAGGGAGCACTCCTACTACCTGATTTGGTCCATGTGAAGACCCACTAGCTAGCAGTATTACAACTTCGGCTTCATAAGGTCATATTGGGCTGAGTCAAATCAAAATAGTTGTTGTCTACCACTTTGTTAAGTAAAGCTTCTGGAATTCCAGTTGATTTGAGACATAGAGTAACACCCCTTATCTCCTCCTCTATCTCACACGCAAAGTCCCTTTTTGGTGCCCCAATGTCTGAAAAATCAGTTGCACTCTTTTCTTGAGTTGTAACCTCCATACCACCTTTTTTGCAATCATCTAGAGGTTCCTTCCCTTTGTTTTTTTTTCATACCCCTTAATGTCATAGTCAATATGTAGCTCCATAACATCTCCATCAACATTCAATGAATTTTCTCGCTTAGTGTTTTGACTACTTTGACTTGGCTAAGCACACATCAACATTGAACCCATCATTTTCGACACCAACAATCCTTCATCCCTATACCCTCCACCTTTGAACGCCACTATCATCGACCAACATTCATTATCCTGAAGATTTGCAGAGCCAAACGAAGTTGCATCCTCCCATACCCAACTAGCTAACAATGAGTTTTGAGATACTTCTCCATCCATTATCCCCTTATAACAACACTCATTTTACCTATGAGATTATCTTCCTCAACAAATTTCACAGAACACATACAACCATTGATGCACACATGTTCAAACAAAGAGATATTTGTGCTTATAGGAACCTTAACAAGAATCTTGACATAGGATAGTTTAGATAAGTTCCTAGTTTCTTCATCCGAACACACCGGGTACCAAAAGTAGATACCAAAAACGAAAAGCACGTCTCACTCCACAACTGTAAGGGAAACCAAAGCAACACAACCACACCAACTTGCTTCCATAAGACTCTGTGGTGAACCATGGTGTAACTGATACAAACAAGTGGTTAACCAGTCCTCCTCCCCTTCAAATATGTCCATTAGATTATCTTCTTGCTTTCCTGATAGAAAACCCACATTATCCCCCAAGTACCTTAGTGATAATTGAATGTCCCTCCACAATAAAATCTTCCTGAATATCCAGAAATTTTGGCAGATCAGCGACCTTACCAATCATTCACTTGTGCAACCATCTTGTGTTTGTCTCTTCCGCTTGGAATTGTCTCCCCGTCCATGATTTTTCCTGTTTCCTTTGACCTTTTCTTTTGCCACACCTTTTTAACATGATTGTCATTCTCCTTCACCACTTGTGCATAAGAACCCCTTGTCTTATTTTAGAATCCACAAAACCATTATAGTGAGGTATCAGTCTCAGACTATTGTTATTTATCCTTTCCTCCTTAAACTGTACATCCTGTGGTCTTCTCGTATTGGCTTCCAACCCAAGTTCCTTCCTTTCCATGCCATACTTAGGTAAGTTGACGTATAGTTTTGTCTTTCCAATCCATATCTTATCTAACTTCGATTCCAAGAGTGTTGGGATAGTAACACCTTGGAAACAAACAAACCATATTGCATCCTGATGAGGACAAGGCAAGGAATAAGGGCAAGGAACCTTTAGAAGGACTTGGAGGACCTATGGCAAGGGCTAGAACAAAGAAGTCCAAGGAAGCTCTTCAACAAGTGTTAACCATGCTATTTGAATTTAGGCCCAAGTTACAAGTGGAGAAGCTTCGGATTGTTAATTGCACCATGTTCCAAGAAGAGTAGAGGGTGCCACTTTTGTTGAGTGGTTTTATTAGCATTTTGTTAGTTGAAATAAAGGCCCAAACTTATGTTGAAGTGACTGTTAAGAAATTGGTTTATCAAGGAACACCACCTTGTGTGTGACACCAATTTCGGAGGGATGATTCTTCCAACCCCCTTCTTCATTCTCCTTCTTCATCTTTCTAAACCTTCATTCTTTAATCCTACTTGAACACCATTGTTATCATCTTCATTTTCCATCCAAACACATTCAAACTTTGAACCAAATACCTTACATTCAACCCTCCATAAACTCGTCACTTTCACTCTCATTCAATAAATTTCATAAAAAAAAGAAAGAAAAACCTTTGAAAATACATCTTCAATCCTTGTGCATATGGGTTTACATCATTTTGGTTATCAGAGCTCCGGTTCAAGGGTTTTTCAAGAGTGCTTGGGTTGAAATTTCTTGGTAACATCCTTCTAATTTCTTCCTTGCCATTTTATATTACCTAGTTCATGCTATTTTTTTTTATTGAGGATGAACCATTGAAAAAATTAGGCCTTTGATTTCTTATTAAAAAAATAGAAACTTATTTTAAAAGAATTATTTAGGCTGGATGGTTCATGCTATAATAGCTAATGCAATCCTACCCCCCAAGGGTATTGGATAGAAGACTCCAAGAAGCTTGGGCTAGAACTACTAAAGAAGGCCCTAGGGTTCTCATGAAACTTAGGGTAGATTTTTGAGCCCATGGGTCAAGGTTGGATTCACTCTTCTTTGTAAATATTAGAATAGGTTTTTTTCCTTCTTTTGGGCCTTGTATTTTGGCCATTCAAGTAGTATAGGGTTTTAGCCTTGTATTTCAGGGCATTTTGAGTAGTCTTTGTAGTAGGAACTTTTTTTTGTATTTCCATGTATTTTGTCATGGGGTGAGCTTAGCTATTATAGGGGTGTGTAGCTAAGCTCTAGTTTCTCTTCTCACGGAGGTGAGCTTAGTTATTAGAGGGGTATGTGTAGCTAAGCTCTAGCTTCTCAAGGAGGTGAGCTTAGTTTTTAGATGAGTGTGTGTTGTTTTCTCAAAGAAGCTTCTCAAGGAAGTTTTCTCAAGAAAGCTTCTCAAGGAAGTTTTCTCAAGAAAGCTTCTCAAGGAAGCTACCTAGTCTATAAATAGAAGCATGTGTAACACTTGTTGTAACTTTGATGAATGGGAGTCTTGTGAGACACAACTCAAAGTTCAATTTCATGCTCCCCCCTCTCTCTTTCTCTCCCTCTTTCTTTTCCTCCATTGAAGCACCCTCTCCAAGCTTCTTATCCAAGGCTCCTCTTGGTGGTGAAGCTCCTTCTTCCATGGCTTATTCCCTAGTGGATGGCGCCTCCTCTCACCTCTTCTCCTTTGTCTTCCGCTGCATCTCCATGGTGGAAAATCACCATTAAAGGACCTCATTAAAGCTTAAAGATCCAGCCTCCATAGAAGCCCCACAAGCAAGCTTCCATCAAGTGGTAATCAGAGCACAAGAGCTTCATGTAGGTGCTCCTTAAACCTCCATTAATTTTTTTGCTTTACCTTCTCTTCCATTGTTGTTTCTTCATTTTTCTCCATGTATCACCTCACATGTCTTGTGCTAAATGTTGTTAACATGATTCTTTAGAGTTTCCACCGATTAAACTTGCTATAGAAGCTAGATTTTATTTTCTATGGTTCAAATTTCATGTTCTTGTTCTTGAACCATGAATTGTGTTGAGTTTAGGTTCCTTTGAGTTTTGTCTTGTTATTTTTTGTGGCTGAAACCTAAACCATAAAATTGTTACAAAAATATTAAAGTAGAAGAAAACCTCAAAAATCTAGAGTGACTTGTTCACCTATTGTAGTTTTGTCATAGAAGTCATGTCTAGTCATGAAACTTGTCACATAAGATTTCTTATGTTGTGTTGAATTTTATTTTCTTGTTTCTTTGTCTAACCCATTTGTTCATGAGTGTATGAAATTATTTTATCCTATTATTTGATTTGAGTCAAATCTTGCATGTTAATTAGTCCTTAACATGTTCATGCAAAATTCTTAGAGAGTCTTTGATTGTGAACCTTTTCTTGAACTTTTAGGTTTCCTTATGTTTGTGTCTATTGTGAATTTGAGTTTTGGTGATTGAATTGCTGGCTGAAATGTTGATCCTAAGTGAATATTGAACTCCTAAAACTATGGTAAACAATCCTAGTGAGTTCAACATACATAGGAAGGTTGAAAGTAAGCCCAAGGCAATCAATATACCATGCTTAAAAAAAAAAGCTGGTGCTGGCAGCTTGGACATACAAACTTGTAAAAATTACTGAGAATTGGTTACTTCGAATTTTGAGCTGAAATGTTTACTGAATTTTCTAGACATCTGGAAAAAATTTATAAAAAAAGAACTAAGTGATTTGGATAAAATGAAAAAATACTAAAAATCACACAAGTTGGCAGAAAAATCAGTAGCTAGAAAAAAAAAAGTGAAAGGGAAGTGTGCTTGTTGTTTTGGCTCAAAATTTATTCTATAATTGGTGCCTATGTTATACCAATCTTAGTTCCGAAATTTCAATTGAAAACTACTGTGAAAACAAGTGCCAAAGCTAGAGGTTTGTTGAGTCTTTTTTTTTTTACTCTACTCTACAGCCATTCTAAGTTTCTCTTTGAGTTCTAGCTTGCTTCTATGTCCTTTTCATTGCTTTAATTGTTGAATAATCCTTGAAAAATTGTCTTGTTAAAACTCCATTGGTTTAGCTTTCATTTCATTTTTTTTTTGGTCTTTGATTATTGCTTGTCTCTTTGTTTCCTTGTTTGTGTGTTGCCATATAGGGAATTGGAAGGAGGATTGGTGTCATCCCTTGAAGAATTTGAGTCAAGAAGTAAGGGGCCAACCACCTTAAGAGCTATTGGACTAAGAAGCACTCCAAATTAACTGAATCATCAAAGAGAGAACAACCACAAAAAATGAGGACGTTTTGTAATTTTTTAATTTGCAATTTACTTACCTTCATTGCTTTCAAGTTTTGTAACAAAAAAGCCTTTCATTGGAAGTGTGTTGGGAGCCTCCAATAGGTTACCAAACTTCCATTTGTGTGTAATAATTTTAGGCAATTTTTCCTTAGGATAGTGAGTGTTTTTTTGGGAACCTTGAATGTGGTCATCCAAACACTCTTAGGATTCGCCTAGTTTACATTTCTTGCTTACTTTCATAGCTTATTTCCTTTACCTTCCATTGTCAAACCGCCTAGATAACTTTCCTTTTACCAATTAGTTTTTTTACCTTATCTTTCACACCTCTTTTAGTGTTTATTTTGGCTAGTTTCTATCATAGTTTCTTTTACCTTTTGTTTTCAAACCTCCAACAAGAAAGAACCACAACTTAGGAACCAACATGAGTCATCATTCATCTAGTGTTAATGGCAAGGGTACTAGTCATAAAGACCCTTTATCTAGAATCTTAGATGAGTTGAGTTCCCTCAAGTTATGGAAAGAAAAACAAGAGAGAAAAGAAAAAGGAAAAAAAGAGTGGAAGAAATAAGTCAAGATGAAAGAAAGAAAATCAGAGAGGAAGAAAGAAGAAAAATAATGAAAGAAATGAAAAGAGAAAAACATGCCTCCTATAGTAGTTATAACTCTTGCAAGAGCCTAAGTGAAGAACTTCGTGACTATTACGAAGGAAGGCATAGGTCACATATTAGACCTCACTCCCATAGAAGAGAAAACGAAAGAAAGCCTCAAGAGGCTAACATTAACCTCCCATACTTCTATGGGAAGGACAATGTAGAGGCTACCTTAGTTTGGGAAATAAGGGTAGAGCAACAACTTAAAAAGAAGTCTACGTCAAAATATTATGGCTCTCACTCTTATCCAAAGAAATACCAAGGTCAAGGCATCTTAGGGGTGACACCTTCTAAGCCCAAAGATGATAAAGGGAAGACAATAGAAAAGGAAGCCCCTAAGGCTAGTATGCAAGAGAAAACTAGCTCTATAAAGTGCTTTAAATGTCTTGGAAGAGGACATATTACTTCTCAATGCCCCACCACAAAAACCATGATTATGAGGGGCCAAGACATTTATAGTAGCCAAGATAAGGCTACTACTTCACCTTCCTCTAGTGAAAGTGAAGAAGCAAAAGGGGAAGAATCTAGTGAAGAAATCTACCCCCTGGAAGAAGGACAACCATTAGTGGTTAAAGAGAAGTGTAAGGAGGTAAGTGTCTCCTCCAAGAGGTTAGCTAAGAAGGAAACTCATTTTACAATAAAGACAAACATTAATGAAACTTTCCCTCTTAGACAACCTCCACATTTTCTCTTTTGTAAAAAGACACTTGCTAGCATTGCCACACCTCTTGGGCTTGAGTTTATTCCTCAAGTAAAGAAGTTGTTGGATGAGGGTTTGGTTTGCAAGAGCTTAAATCATTGTGCTTTGTTGGGGCCCAAAATAGGTATTATTAGGCACCAAGTCCCTAAAATAGGTGGTATGATGAATGTTTTGAATGGTGCAACCCTCTTTTGTAAAATCACTCGTGCACCCAACATCTTCATGGTGTGTGTACATAGGGACCCATTAGGTAGGTTTGTTCTTATTTTTAGTTTCAATACAAACTTAGGTACTCATATGGGACACCTTAGGTTTGTCATACTTTTTCGTAGGAATAATCAATATGAAAATACAGAAAAATGTATGTTTTATTGCGTTACTTTTCTTAATTTTTCAAATAGTGATCAAGGGGTTCCCATGAACCCTAAGAGAATAAAGGTCATTCCTAAGTGGCCCACTCCACCAAGTATAAGAAAAATTTGGGGCTTCCATGACTTAACAAACTTTTACAAAAGGTTTGTCCCATATTTTTCTATACTTGTAGCACCACTCATTGAGTTAAGGAAGAACCATGTTCCTTCATGGGAAGATGCCCAGGAAATGGGTTTTCAGACCTTACCCTACTCTAGCATACCCAACAGCACTAATACATATGTTTTTATTCTTTTTACAGGTGTCGAGGGGAGGAGCCCAGAGTATGAAGAACCTTGGGATTTGAGGTCAAATCATTTCCAAGGTGGAGGGGATGATGCAATCCTACCCTCCAAGGGTATTGGATAGAAGACTCTAAGAGGCTTGGGCCAGAGCTACTAATGAAGGCCCTAGGGTTCTCATGAACCTTAGGGTAGATTTTTGAGCCCATGGGTCAAGGTTGGATCCACTGTTCTTTGTAAATATTAGAATAGGTCTTTTTCCTTCTTTTGGGCCTTGTATTTTGGCCATTCTAGTAGTATAGGGTTTTAGCCTTGTATTTCAGGGCATTTTGAGTAGTCTTTGTAGTAGGAAATTTTTTTTGTATTTTCATGTATTTTGTCATGGGGGTAAGCTTAGCTATTATGGGGGTGTGTAGCTAAGCTCTAGCTTCTCAAGGAAGCTCTCAAGGAGGTGAGCTTAGTTTTTAGATGGGTGTGTGTAGCTAAGCTCTAGCTTCTTAAGGAAGTTTTCTCAAAGAAGTTTCTCAAGGAAGTTTTCTCAAAGAAGTTTCTCAAGGAAGTTTTCTCAAAGAAGTTTCTCAAGGAAGTTTTCTCAAGAAAGCTT
Source organism: Glycine max (assembly GCF_000004515.6). Taxonomy (NCBI): domain Eukaryota; kingdom Viridiplantae; phylum Streptophyta; class Magnoliopsida; order Fabales; family Fabaceae; genus Glycine; species Glycine max. The sequence continues at coordinate 18,063,859 of NC_038255.2, read as the reverse complement.
CTCAAGGAAGTTTTCTCAAGAAAGCTTCTCAAGGAAGCTACCTAGTCTATTAATAGAAGCATGTGAGAGTCTTGTGAGACACAACTCAAAGTTCAACTTCTCTCCCTTTTTTTCCCTTCAATTTCGTGCTCCCCCCTCTCTCTTTCTCTCCCTCTTTCTTTTCCTCCATTGAAGCACCCTCTCCAAGCTTCTTATCCAAGGCTCATCTTGGTGGTGAAGCTCCTTCTTCCATGGCTTATTCCCTAGTGGATGGCGCCTCCTCTCACCTCTTCTCCTTTGTCTTCTGCTGCATCTTCATGGTGGAAAATCACCATTAAAGGACCTCATTGAAGCTTAAAGATCCAGCCTCCATAGAAGCCCCACAAGCAAGCTTCCATCAATAGCTTCCAAAAATTCTTGAAGGTAATATAATTGGTTGGTAGAATGTTTGAATTACCAAATTATGAAGTTTAATTCTTTCAAAAAAAATCCCATTGTGTAGTTGTTGGAATTTTTCGTCCTTGTTCTAAGCTTTTGTTAGCCTAACCCTAAGCTTTTTCCTTGTCACAAATTGGTGGTTGAAATTTGTGTAAACGTTATCTTGAATTACTTTAGAACTCAAGGAGAATTCTAGAGTGGAAAAAGGCAAGAGTGTACAATTTTTTTTTATTTAAAAAAAAGCCATATTTGAGAGATACACTTGAGTGTGGTGAGGTTGTATTTTCTTTATAACTATTATTATTTTTATTTTGAATATGTCAGGTAGTGGTGAACATCAATTAGATGGGGCACAAAGATTCTTGTTGGATGCTATCAATGCTCAAATGCAAAGACTATTGAGGGAGAACAATGAGGAGTTGTATGAAAGAATTGAGAGATTAGAGAATCATGAACGTCATGAGGAAGAAAGGAAAGGAGGAAATGGTGGTGGTCCAAGGACAAACCGAGTTGAAGGAGTCAAGCTCAACATTCCTCCCTTTAAAGGCAAAAGTGATCCGGAGGCATATTTGGACTGGGAGCTCAAGATAGAGCATATCTTCTCATGTAACACCTATGAGGAGGCCCAAAAATTGAAGCTAGCAGTTGCGGAATTCTCAAATTATGCTCTTGTGTGGTGGAACAAATTGCAATGGGAGAGAGCTAGAAATGAGAAGCCTTTGGTTGAAACTTGGGTTGAGATGAAACAGATCATGAGGAAACGGTATGTGCCGGCAAGCTATACTAGGGACTTAAAATTCAAACTTCAAAAGTTGTCCCAAGGTAGCAAAGGCGTTGAGGAATACTATAAAGAAATGGAGGTGCTCATGATTCAAGCCAAGATAGAAGAAGATGAAGAGGTAACTATGGCTAGATTTCTTAATGGTTTAAATAGTGATATTCGTGATATTGTTGAGTTGCAGGAATTTGTTGAAATAGAGGATTTTCTTCACAAAACAATCCGAGTAGAGAAACAATTGAAAAGAAAAGGTGTGGCCAAAAGGAGTTCCACTAATTATGGTTCTTCAAGTTGGAAGGACAAGGGTAAAGGGGTTGTCACCTCTAATGCAACACCTATACCATCAATAACTCCTCCAAAATTCCAAGAACAATCCTAAAAAAAAAGTCGGGATGTGAAGTGCTTTCGGTGCCAAGGCTTGGGACATTATGCATATGAGTGCCCTAACAAGAAATCCATGATTCTTAGACATGGAGAGTACATTAGTGAGTCCAAAGTTGAAAAGGGAGAAGAGAGTGAGGATGATGAGGATGGAGTAGAGAAAACACCGGAGGGAGAATTGTTCATGATTAGGCGGTTACTTGGCCATCAATTGAAGTCTATGGAGGAAAGTCAAAGAGAAAACATTTTCCACACTAGATGTTTGATCAATGGCAAAGTTTGCATGATGATCATTGATGGCGGGAGTTGTACCAATGTGGCAAGTGCAAGACTTGTGTCTAAATTGAATTTAGTCACAAAACCACATCCTAGGCCGTATAAGCCTCAATGGCTTAGTGAGGATGGAGAGGTGCAAGTAAGGAAGCAAGTGGAGTTTGATATTTCCATTGGAAAGTACAATGATAAGGTGCTTTGTGATGTTGTTCCTATGGAGGCCAGCCACTTACTCATGGGGAGACCATGGAAATTTGATAAGAGGGCTAATCATGATGGTTTCACCAACAAGATCTCCTTCACGTATCAAGGCAAAAAGATAGTGCTCAAACCATTGAGTTCACAAGAAGTGTGTGAGGATCAAATAAAAATGAGAGAGAAAATTCTTCAAGAAAAAGAAAAAGAGATCCAAACACTTGAGAGTTCAAAAAGTGAGGATAAAAAGAGGGAAACACAAGAGAGGAAAAAGATGAGTGAAACACTTGAAGTGAGGGAGAATTTTCTAGCTACAAAAGGAGAGAGGTCAAAGGGTTGTTTCATTCAAAACAACCCCTATACTTGTTGATTTGCAAAAATTATGTTTTGACCACTAACACTTTTGACAACTTTGAATTGCCTTCTAATGTGAAAACTCTTTTGCAGGAATTTGAGGAGGTGTTTCCATCAAGTGTTCCAAGTAGGTTGCCACCAGTGAAGGCAATTGAGCATCAAATTGATCTCGTGTCGGGAGCTTCTTTGCCTAATAGGCCAGCTTATAGGAGTAACCCTCAAGAGACCAAGGAGATCAAAAGACAAGTGGAGGAACACATTTGATGCAATCCTACCCCAAAAGGGCATTGGATAGAAGACTCAAAGTAGATTGGGCCAGAGATGCAAGAGAAGGCCCTATGGTTCTCATGAGCCTCAGGGCAGATTTCGGGCCCATGGGCTAAGTATGAGCCCACTTATCTTTGTACATATTAGATTAAGGTTTCATTATTTTTGGGCCTTGTATTTAAGGCTCCATAATGTAGGTAGGGTACCCAAAAAATATAGGATTTTGCAGCCCTTGTATTTTTGGGCACCTAGACTAGTTTTTGTATTAGGGGTAGTTTTGTAATTTCACATGCACTAAGTGAATATTTGATATGTGTGTTGGGAAATAAAATTTAATTGAATTGGTAGAAGCCCAAACCAATTAAATTTTAGAGGGGGAGGTGAGCATTTGCTTGCTACACCCCATTGCCACATCGTATAGTCACACTTTGTGCATGTCCTTCACGCTTTACAAGCCTCATGACACCTAAGCACACTTAGTGGAGAATCTTGGAATTGATCTTGGATTAGTGGGCTGAACCATAACTAAAATTCACTAATCATAATTAGTGAAATTTTGGCTCCAAAGTTTGGCTCCACAAATTCAATTTCAAATTCAAGTGAAATTTGAATTGAAATTCAAATTTCCCTCCAATTTTCTGTGACACTTAGGCTATAAATAGAGGTCATGTGTGTGCATTTTTTTAAAACTTTGATCATTTGAATATTAAAATTTAGATTTCAGAACTCTTTTAGAGCACAAAATTCTGTGCTCTTCTCTTCCTCTCCCTTCATTCATCTCCTTCTTCCTCCAAGCTCTTATCCATGGCCTCCTATGGTGGTGAGCTTCTTCTAGACTCATCTTCTCCTTGAAGTGGCGTCTCCTCTCTCTCTTCCTTCTCCATTCCGCTTCCATTCATCTTCCAAGGAGCAAAGGAATCCATTGATGAAGAAGAACCTAGGCCTACAAGCTCCAATGGAGCATACATAATGCGGTATCATGAGCATCTTCATCTAGGTGATGTTCTTTTGCTTCCTCTATCTTTTTGTTCAGTGAATTCTCTTTAATTCCTTGTTCTTCATCTTATTCTCCATGTATATCCCCCATTGTCTTGTGGTTTGGTGCTCTTTAGAGTAGATTCAAAAAAAAAAATAAACCGATTAAATCTTAGATCTACACTTGTTCTTGCATTTCTATGGTTCAAATTTTGTAGAAATACTCTTGAATCATGTTTTTGTGTTGATTTTAGGTTCTATCATTTTTTCATTCATAATATTCTGGTGCTGAACCTTAGATCTAAATTTTGTTCCAAAATATTGATTAGAAAAAAAATACAAAAATCTAATTGTAAATCACTTAATCCATGTTGTCTTAGAGTCATGTTTAGTCATAGTAATTGTCACATTATGTTCTAAGTTTGTGTTGAATTTTTATTTTGTTGATTGAATTCTAGATACATTTGTTCATATATTCTTGTCATTCTTATCCTATCTTTTGAATTTTGAGTCTAATTCATGCATGTTATTTAGTTCATAACATGTTCTAAATCAATTCCTAGAAGTAGTCTTGCTGTTGAACTCTTTTTTTTTTGTTTGTTTTCTAAGTTTCCTACATGATGCCTATGATGAAGTTGAGTTGTGGTGCTGAGTTGTTTCTGGATTTGTGAATCAAATAAGTCTTAAGCTCTCTTGAATTGTGTTATTCAAGATAATTGAGCATAAGCAAACACAAATTGTAACTATCCAATCCTTAAGCAACATAAACACTACTCTTGATTTCTAGGTTGAAATCGCTGGTGTTGGTAGCTTGAACATACGAACTTGTATAAATTACTGGGAATTGGTCACTACATGTTTTGAGCTGAAATTTTTACTGAATTTTCTAGACATTTGGACCAAAATTATAAAAAAAAAGAACCAAGCGATTTGGATTAAAGTAAAAAATAAGAAAAATCAGTGTCTAGGAAAAAAAAGGTGAAAGGGAAGTGTGCTTGTTGTTTTGGCTCAAAATTTGTAATATAATTGGTGCCTATTTTATACCAATCCTAGTTTTGAAACTTGAATTAAAAATTATTGTGAAAACAAGTGCCAAAACTAGAGGTTTCTTGAGTTTCTTTCTTTTTTTTTAGTTTTTCTACTCTACTCTAGAGCCATTCTAGGTTTCTCTTTGAGCCCTAGCTTGCTTTTGTGTGCTTTTCATTGCTTTAATTGTTGAATAATCCTTGAAAATTTGTCTGGTTAAAACTATATTGGTTTAGCTTTCATTTCATTTTTTTGGTCTTTGGTTATTGCTTGTCTCTTTGTTTCCTTGCTTGTGAGTTGCCATATAGGGAATTGGAAAGGAGGATTGGTGCCATACCTTGAAGAATTTGAGTCAAGAAGAAAGGGGCCAACCACCTTAATAGCTATTGGACTAAGAAGCACTCGAAATTGAGTGAAACACCAAAGATAGAATAGCCACCACAATTAAGGACTTTTTTTTTGTAATTTTGTAATTGGCAATTTGCTTTGCTTTCAAATTTTGTAACAAAAAGACCTTTCATTGGAAGTAAGTTGGGAGCCTCCAATAGGTCACCCTACTTCCATTTGTGTGTAATAATTTTAGGACATTTTCCCTTAGGATATTGAGTGTTTTGTTGGGAACCTTAAATTAGGTCATCCAAACACTCTTAGGATCTGCCTAGTTTGCATTTCTTGCACTTTAATTTCTTGCTTACTTTCATAGCTTATTTCCTTTACTCTCCATTGTCAAACCGCCTAGGTAGCTTGCCTTTTATCAATTAGTTTTTACCTTATCTTTCACACCTCTTTTAGTGTTTATTTTGGCTAGTTTCAACCATAGTTTCTTTTACCTTTTGTTTTCAAACTCCCAACAAGAAAGAACCATAACTTAGGAACCAACATGAGTCTTCATTCTTCATCTAGTGTTAATGGTGAGGGTTCTACTCCTAAGGACCCCTTGTATAAGATATTAGATGAGTTGAGATCCCTTAAGTTGTGGAAAGAAAAACAAGAGAGAAAAGAAAAAGGAAAAAAAAAAGAGTGGATGAAATAAGTCAAGATGAAAAAGAGAAAATAAGGGAAGAAGAAAGAAGGAAAATACTAAAAGAGTTAAGAAAAGAAAAAAATGCCTCCTATAGTAGTCATAACTCTTGCAAGAGCCTGAGTGAAAAATTTCGTGACTATTATGAGGGAAGGCATAGGTCACATCTTAGACCTCACTCCCATATGAGAGAAAAGGAAAGAAAGCCTCATGAGGCTAACATTAACCTCCCATACTTTCACGGGAAGGACAATGTAGAGGCTAACTTAGATTGGGAAATAAGGGTAGAGCAACAACTTAAAAGGAAGTCTACATCAAAATCTTATGGCTTTCACTCTTATCCAAAGAAAGACCAAGGTCAAGGCATCTTAGGGGTGACTCCTTCTAAGCCCAAAGATGATAAAGGGAAGACAATAGAAAAGCAACCCCTTAAGGCTAGTATGCAAGAGAAGACTAGCTCCATGAAGTGCTTTAAATGTCTTGGAAGATGACACATTACTTCTCAATGCCCCACCAAGAAAACCATGATTATGAGGGGCCAAGACATTTATAGTAGCCAAGATGAGGCTACTTCTTCACCTTCCTCTAGTGAAAGTGAAGAAGCAAAAGGGGAAGAATCTAGTGAAGAAATCTACCCCCAAGAAGAAGAACAACCTTTAATGGTTAAGGAGGAGTGTAAGGAGGTAAGTGTCTCCTCCAAGAGGTTAGCTATGAAGGAAAGGCATTTTGAAATAAAGACAAATATTAAAGTTATTTCCCCTCTTAGACAACCTCCACATTTTCTCCTTTGTAAAAAGACACTTGTTAGCACTGCCACACCTCTTGGGCTTGAGTTTATTCCTCAAGTAAAGGAGTTGTTGGATGAGGATTTGGTTTGCAAGAGCTTAAATCCTTGTGCTTTGTTGGTGTCCAAAATAGGTATTATTAGGCACCAAATCCCTAAAATAGGTGGTATGATGAATGTTTTGAGTGGTGCAACCCTTTTTTATAAAATCACTCGTGCACCCAACATCTTCATGATTTGTGTATGTAGGGACTCATTAGGTAGGTTTGTGTCATACCCTAATTTCGTCCGGGGACCTTTGCTTGATGACATGCGACCTTTCTTTGGTCCTTGTGAGGTGCTTGGCATCCGTCATTAGGCAATTTGTGAAATTCCAGGACATGCCGAAAAACCAAAAAAATGTTGATGCACAATCCGTAAGTTTCCGTGACACACCGGAAATCAAACGGAAGCATTGTTGCATAATTAAGTGAGGTTCCGTAACATTCCGTAAGTCAAAAGGGGGATGATTATGTAATCCGCAAGGTTCCGTAACATTACGGAAAGAAAACAAGTATCGTTACGAAATTCGTAAGTTTCCGTAACTTTACGAAAAAAGAATCACCAAAAAAGGCCAAAGGGGGGTGTATTTAGTAAAATGGGGGGTGCAAACAGTAATTTTCGAATCTGGGCCCTTCTAGAGGTTTCTGGGCAATTTCTTGCTTAAGGTTGAAGTAACCTAGCTCGCCTGGGCGAGCTAGATGGCCACCACACCCCCCGTTTTGTTGAAAAATGGGATTCCGGGGCTTCCGGGACACCCGTAATGCTTCCGTAAAATTCCCATAACTCTAAATAAGCATAATTAACTTAATACGGGTGAGACGGAAGAGAAAAAAAGAAGAAAATCAAGTCCTATATGCTTCCGTAAGGCTTCCGTAACTTTTCCGTAAATTACGAAAGAGGGGGGTGAACTTATCAAAATTGGGGGGGGTGCAAATAGCAATTTCGAAATTTTGAATTGGGCCTTCCAGAACGTTTTTTGAAGCTGGGTTGCTTCTGGAGGAAGCAACCCAGCTCGCCTGGGCGAGCTGGGCGGCAACCTCCTCCCCCTTTTTCCTATAAAAAGGCTGAAGGGGGCTGTTCTAAGGATCCCTGAGCCCCCTGGCTATGTATTTCAGCTGTTTTGGGTGAAAAAAATTGTTTCCGTGAAGAAAATCCAAGCCGAGGTGCTTCCGTAACGCTTCCGAGATGTTTCCGTAAGCAAATCCGTGAAGGTTTTCGTCCGTTCTTCATCGTTCTTCATCCGTTCTTCGTTCTTCAACGGGTAAGTTTTCGAATCCGAGACTTTCAATTCATTTCTTGTTTTTTTAAGCTTTCATCTTTATTTTCGATTTCTTTTCTTCCGTCTTTAACGCGCTTTTACCGTTTATTTAAGCCGTTTTCTCATCTAAATAATGATAAAATGAATTTCAACCGATCATTTGTGTTGTAATCTCATTTAATCACTTTTAAAATGAAATCTAACCGATCGTTCACGCTATAACCTCGGTTAAACCAAAAAAAAGTAAAATAATAATAAAATAATCAAAATATCTTTGAATAAAATAAATTAAAAAAAATCAATCGGACGTTTTTCTTTGGAAGTTTCCTTGAATGAATTGATTAATAACCAAAGTGAAACTAAGACTAAAATAGACTCACAAATCAAGTTTTGTCCGAAAATCACTAAAAAACCGTTTTAAGGTCCAACGCCTTAAACGGTCCTCTTTGCTTTTATCGGTTAACATGGACCGTTCAAAAGCATAAAATCAACATGTAACTTTACCGCTTTTGCAAGAACTACGTAGGTCTGATTTCCTCATCGCAATTGAGGATACGTAGGAGCAAAAGCCCCGCTTTTGTCGACCACCCCAAGAGATCGTTAATGGTCCAATGCCTTAACGTTTCTCTCCTTTCAAAAACAAGAGATCGTTAATGGTCCAAAGCCTTAACGTTTCTCCCCTTTCAAAATCAAAAGACCGTTTAATGGTTCAACACCTTAAATGACCTTTTGTTCAATAAAAACATATTTTGCAAAAAAAGACAAAAACAACTTAACCAAACACTTTGTTCCAAAAGAACTACGTAGGTCTGATTTCCTCATCACAAATTGAGGAATACGTAGGAGCAAAGGGAAACACCCTTGTCGACCACAAAAAAGAAAAAATATAAAAAGGGTATAAAGGATATAAGAACATAAAATGGAACATAAAAATCAAAGTCATGTTTGCACATTCGATTAAAGGCTGCCGTCCCTTGGGACGGACGTGTGGGGTGCTAATACCTTCCCCGTGCGTAAATACAACTCCCGAACCTTTCACTAAAAAGTTCGTAGATCGCGTCTTTTCTGGTTTTTCCGACGTTTTCCTCAAATAAACGTTGGTGGCGACTCCGCGCGTATTCCTTTCGTGGAACACGCATCCCGCGAGTCTCGCGTCGCCCTCCCGCCGAAGGGTAGGTTGCGACAGTTTGTTTTTATTTTTAATACAAACTTAGGTACTCATATGGGACACCTTAGGTTTGTCATACTTTTTGGTAGGAATAATCAACATGAAAATACAGAAAAAGGTATGTTTTATTGTATTACTTTTCTTAATTTTTTAAATAGGGATCAAAGGGTTCCCATGAACCCTAAGAGAATAAAGGTCATTCCTGAGTGGCCCACTCCACCAAGTATAAGAAAAATTTGGGTCTTTCATGACTTAACAAACTTTTACAAAAGGTTTGTCCCATATTTTTCTATACTTGTAGCACCGCTCATTAAGTTGGTGAGGAACTATATTCCTTCATGGGAAGATGCCCAGGAAATGGGTTTTCAGACCTTACCTTACTTCAACATACCAAACACCACTAATATATATGTTTTTGTTCTTTTTACAAGTGTTGAGAAAAAAAGCCCAAAGTTTGAAGAACCTCAGGATTTGAGGTCAAATCCTTTTCAAGGGGGATGGAATGATGCAATCCTACCTCGGAAGGGCAATGGATAGAAGACTCAAAGTAGATTGGGCCAGAAATGCAAGAGAAGGCCCTAGGGTTCTCATAAGCCTTAGGGTAGATTTTGGGCCCATGGGTTAAGTATGAGCCCACTTATCTTTGTACATATTAGATTAAGGTTTCATTATTTTTGGGCCTTGTATTTAGGGCTCCATAATGTAGGTAGGGTATCCTAGAAATATAGGATTTTTCAGCCCTTGTATTTTAGGGCACCTAGACTAGTTTTGGTATTAGGGGTAGTTTTGTAATTCCACATGCACTAAGTGAATATTTGATGTGTGTGTTGAGAAATAAAATTTTATTGAATTGGTAGAATCCCAATCAAATTAAATTTTAGAGGGGGAGGTGAGCATTTGCTTACTACACCCCATTGCCACATCATATAGTCACACTTTGTGTATGTCCTTCATGCTTTACATGCCTCATGACACCTAAGCACACTTAGTGGAGAATCTTGGAATTGATCTTGGATTAGTGGGCTGAACCATAACTAAAATTCACTAATCATAATTAGTGAAATTTTGGCTCCAAAGTTTGGCACCACAAATTCAATTTCAAATTCAAGTGAAATTTGAATAAATTCAAATTTCCCTCCAATTTTCTGTCACACTCAGGCTATAAATAGAGGTCATGTGTGTGCATTTTTTTCAACTTTGATCATTTGAAAATTAAACTTCAGATTTCAGAGCTCTTTTAGAGCACAAAATTTCGTGCTCTTCTCTTTCTCTCCCTTCATTCATCTCCTTCTTCCTCCAAGCTCTTATCCATGGCCTCCTATGGTGGTGAACTTCTTCTAGACTCATCTTCTCCTTGAAGTTGTGTCTCCTCTCTCTCTTCCTTCTCCATTACGTTGCCATTCATCTTCCAAGAAGAAAAGGAATCCATTGATGAAGAAGATCCTAGGCCTACAAGCTCCAATGGAGCTTACATCATCATTGGTAAGGGATGGGTAAGAGATAGCATGAGCCCATGTGCTGTCCCGGTAATTTTGGTTCCAAAAAAAGATAGTTCTTGGAGGATGTGCTCCGATTTGCTTGATGAATTTCATGGTGCTTGTTTCTTTTCCAAAATTGATTTGAAAAGTGGTTACAATCAAATAAGGATTAAAGAAGGAGATGAATGGAAAACTTATTTCAAAACTAAATATGTATTATATGAATGGTTGGTTATGCCTTTCGGTTTGACTAATGCATCAAGCTCTTTCATGAGATTAATGAACCATGTTCTGGGAGAATTCATTGGTAAATTTGTGGTGGTGTACTTTGATGATATCCTTGTTTATAGCACAACCCTTGATTTGCATGTTGCATACTTAAAATCGGTGTTGTGTGTGCTTTGGAAGGAACAATTGTATGCTAACCTTGAAAAATGTATTTTTTGCAAAGGCCATGTTGTGTTTCTTGGTTTTGTAGTGAGTTCCAAAGGGGTTCAAGTTGATGAAGAAAAGGTCAAGGCTATCCAAGAGTGGCCTACACCTAAAAGTATGACCGAGGTGAGAAGTTTTCATGGCCTAGCAAGTTTTTATAGAGTATTTGTGAATGCTTTTAGTACCTTGGCAGCACCTTTGAATGAGGTAATTAAGAAAAATGTTGCTTTCAAATGGGGGGAGAAACAAGAAGTAGCTTTCAATGCTCTTAAGCAAAAGTTAACCAATGTCCCCATACTTGCTTTGCCAAAATTTTCAAAATCTTTTGAAATTGAATGTGATGCTTCAAATGTTGGGATTGGGGCTGTATTGTTACAAGAAGGTTATCCAATTGCTTATTTTAGTGAAAAATTAAGTGGTCCTACCCTTAACTATCCTACTTATGATAAGGAGTTGTATGCCTTAGTGAGAGCGATGAAAACATGGCAACACTATCTTTATCCCAAGGAGTTTGTGATCCATAGTGACCATGAGTCCCTAAAATACTTAAAAGGACAAGGTAAGCTAAATAAAAGGCATGCCAAATGAATGGAATTTCTTGAGAAATTTCCTTATGTTATTAAACATAAAAAGAGAAAAGGAAATATTGTTGTGGATGCCTTGTCAAGGAGACACTTTTTGCTTTCTATGCTTGAAACAAAAATGATTGGATTTGATTGCTTGAAAGAAATGTATGAAGGAGATGACACGATTGGTGAAATCTTCAAAAATTATGAAAAGTTTTCTAAAGATGGTTTTTATAAATATGAGGGCTATCTTTTCAAAGAAAATAAATTATGTGTGCCCAAGTGTTCTACTAGAAACTTGCTTGTGTGTGAAGCCCATGAAGGACGGTTGATGGGGCATTTTAGGGTCCAAAAGACCTTAGATACATTGAAAGAGCATTTTTATTGGCCTAACATGGAGAAAGATGTGCAAAAATTTTGTGAGCGTTGTATTGTTTGCAAAAAGGCTAAGTCAAAGGTAATGCCTCATGGTTTGTATACCCCTTTACCAATTCTGGATTCTCCATGGATTGATTTATCAATGGACTTTGTTTTAGGGCTGCCTAGAACAAGTAATGGTAAAGACTCCATATTTGTTGTTGTTGATAGGTTTTCTAAAATGGCTCATTTTATTCCTTGTAGGAAATTTGATGATGTTAATCATGTGGTGGATTTGTTCTTCAAAGAAGTGGTGAAACTTCATGGATTACAAAGAAGCATTGTTAGTGATAGGGACTCGTAGTTGGGTACTAAGCTACTATTTTCTACTACTTGTCACCCTCAAACAGATGGACAAACAGAGGTCGTGAATAGGACTTTGGGTACCTTGCTAAGGACCATTTTGAAAAACAATCTTAAAAATTGGGAAGTTTGCTTACCTCACATTGAATTTGCTTATAATAGGACTGTGCATAGCACCACTAGTTGTTCACCTTTTGAGGTTGTTTATGGTTTCAATCCACTAACTCCTCTTGATTTGTTGCTAATGCCTAATATTTCAGTTTTTAAGCATAAGGAAGGACAAGCCAACGCAGACTATGTGAAAAAGCTCCATGAAAGAGTCAAGGCCCAAATTGAAAAGAGGAATGAGAGCTATGCTAAACAAGCAAACAAAGGGCGCAAAAAGGTTGTTTTCCAACCCGGAGATTGGGTTTGGGTTCACATGAGAAAGGAGAGGTTTCCAGAGCAAAGGAAATCCAAGCTTCAACCAAGAGGGGATGGTCCATTTCAAGTACTTGAAAGGATAAAGGACAATGCGTACAAGATTGAATTGCCCGGCGAGTATAATGTGAGTACTATATTTAATGTGTCTGACTTAACTCTTTTTGATGTAGATGGAGAAGCCGATCTGAGGACAAATCCTTTTGAAGAGGGAGAGAGTGATGAGGACAAGGCAAGGAATAAGGGCAAGGAACCTTTAGAAGGACTTGGAGGACCTATGGCAAGGGCTAGAACAAAGAAGGCCAAGGAAGCTCTTCGACAAGTGTTAACCATGTTATTTGAATTTAGGCCTAAGTTACAAGTGGAGAAGCTTCGGATTGTTAATTGCACCATGTTCCAAGAAGAGTAGAGGGTGCCACTTTTGTTGAGTGGTTTTATTAGCATTTTGTTAGTTGAAATAAAGGCCCAAACTTGTGTTAAAGTGGCTGTCGATTCTCTTGAAATTAAGGTTTAATAAGGTGAAAACTCTAGGATTGTGGCTGCCTCTTGGCTGACCAAGCAGTTGCACATTTTTCCATATGTTTATGTGTCTTAATTCTAGTTTTAATTAGGTATAATGACACCATCAATTGTTGTTATCAATTCTAGTTTTAATTAGGTTTAATGACACCATCAATTGTTGTTATTGGTGATCATCTCACTTGTGTAACCAACTTGATGTCATTCCTATTTATAGGCTGCACATTTTCTAATAAAAATATAGACCTTGAATTTGAGTTTTTAATCACCTTCTAAAGTGTGAGAGTGAATCTCCTTAATTACTTGAGTGATTCAAGAAATTGGTTTGTCAAGGAACACCACCTTGTGTGTGACACTAATTCCGGAGGAGTGATTCTTCCAACCCCTTTCTTCATTCTCCTTCTTCATCTTTCTAAACCTTCAGTCTTTAATCCTACTTGAACACCATTGTTATCATCTTCATTTTCCACCCATACACATTCAAACATTGAACCAAATACCTTACATTCAACCCTCCATAAACTCGTCACTTTCTCTCTCATTCAATAAATTTCATAAAAAAAAGAAAGAAAAACCTTTGAAGATCCATCTTCAACCCTTGTGCAAATGGGTTTACATCACATCCCATCTTCTCTACTTGCCGAAAATCTCCCACATATTTTCTTCATTACACTCCTCTAGAATGTTAGAGAAGTAAAAGGGTGTGAGATCTCCTTCTCCCCACAAGTTTTTCGTTACTTTGTGTCTCCCTACATCATTCTCCCATCTCCCTCTCCTTCCCTGTCTCCCCCTTTCCCCTCCCCTTGCCCAATCTCTCCTTACCTCTCTCCCTTGTGTTTTCTCTCACTTAGATCCACATTGACAATAGAATACATGTGGTGTTGCTAGTGTATTTTTAGACATTTTTTTTGTTGAGTGTAAACTTTAGGTGGATTGGGTCTTGGGGCTCACCAGGGCATGAGCAGGCATTAAGGGTCAACTAGCATTTACAAAGGTATTTGGTAATTCCAAATTACCCACCAATAAGGTGTTCATATTAGTAGCAGTAGGAATCAAATCCACATTCTGGTGGAATATGAATATGTTTAAGTGTGTGACATAAAATCCATTTTCAATTGTAAGATCTTTTTAATCAAACAAACAACTATAGTTTTCAACTTAAGAGAATTGTCTAAGTATTAATGAAAATAATAATAATAATTTCTATAGTAATATTCGTTGTAACAATTTTTATATTAGTAATTTTGATATTGGTTTAGATCATAATAGTTTCAATAGTAATAAGGTTGATGATAAGTTTAGTCATACATGTTATAATAGTTCTAATAATATATAATTTCAATAATGATAAGCGTAAAAGTAATGGTTTCGAGAAAAAATGAAAATTGGATAGAAGTAAACTTTAGAGAAGAAATAAGGATTAGAAAGAGATAAGAGTTCAGAGAAATACATAAAAGTAAATAAAAGAAAATTTTATTAAAAGTAGGATGAATCCATACATTGCGAACTTTAAAACCGAGAGTCATTTTCGTGTGAGCGGAGTAAGTAGTGTTTGAGGATTTGACTGACAATGATTCAATCTGTTATAGACTATTAAAAATAATGATCGAATTTCTGACTGGTTTTACAAAAAAAAGCAATGGACCACCTCTACGACGTTGTTTTGATGTCTCATTATTATCAATTGTTATTTTGAATTTTGGAGTATGGATGAATTTTTCTTACTCAAATAATATTAGTTATATACTTATATATAATATATACATATGATTCTAACATGTATACAAATTGATTGCTAATTACTTAAATCTAACGGCTTTGATTTTTTTTTTTTTGCGTGATCTCTTTCACCAAACCACTATAACCTCCATTTGAATTTGAATTTATCCTTTCGTCTAAGTGCTTCTTTCTGCACATGTATAATAATGCTATCGAAACCATTTTCATCGAAACAAGTGAATATGATAACATTGAAGACTGTTTTATCGAAATAACATTTTTGTTTGATGTGAATACTTAATATTTTATACTTCCTACACCTTATTATCATATTTTCTCATCTAAATAATAGCCATAGAAAATAAATTAAGTTTCTAAACATAAAATTTTTTCATAATAGAGATAACAATTTCTTACCAACTAGATCAATCTTTGTTGGTCGGGAAACCTTAGACCTTACTAACACTAGTTAGGAATGGACTAACTGCCCCTCTTCTTAAACTTTACGTAACAAGAGAAAACAAATTAATAGACTTACACAATATAAACATATCATCGACTAAAGAGCGGGAGAGATAATGATTACTTTTGATTTCTAAACATATATAGATTTGACATTAGTTATTGACCATTATATAGTGTGTGTGTGTGTGTGTGTGTAAGCCAGGTGATTTTGCTTCTCCTTGAATAATATATGTATTAGGAAGAAAATTTCAAATAGCATCCTGCTTACGCTTAATACGTAGACTTACAAAGACAATTCCTAACGAAATAATTATGAAAATCACTTTTAGTTTGTTCACTCGGGAATTGAAATTTAAGAAAATAATTGGGAAGCAATTATGAGGGTTTGACAAGCTTAATTTTTGGAATAGTTTTTTACTTTGTTTGATTGACGATTGCATTGCATTTGCATGCCTGTTTCCTATTCCACGACGCCGTCGTCCCGTGTTAGAGTGAAGGACCAAAACCATAAAATATGGATCTCCACCAAACTGCAACACAGACTTAATTTGGATTCAATCATTCTAGTTGTGAAATTCAGTTCAGTTTAATGGGTTGGATTAGTCTAATCGAAATATGGTGGTCTAATTGGACCGATTTTACTATTGTATCAATCACGCAATTGATTCGGGATGACCCGGCTGGTTAGGTGTCGGATCCCGGTTGGACATCTGACTGGTTTTACAAAAAAAAAACAATGGACCACCTCTACGACGTTGTTTTGATGTTTCATTATTATCAATTGTTATTTTGAATTTTGGAGTATGGATGAATTTTTCTGACTCAAATAATATTAGTTATATACTTATATATAATATATACATATATAATTTTGAATTTTTAATATATACCGGGTCAATTACTGGCCCACTAGTTGAACCACTGACCCACTACCTCGACCGGGTCAATGATTGGGCTAGATTTCACAACTATGCATCCTAGCCTTTTTGAGTTTACTTTTGTTGTCCCTATTCAGCGTATTCAACATCATTTGTAACAAGAATGATTTATTTTTAGGTTAATTAAATTTTAGTTTCTAAACTTTTTAAAAATTTGATTTTTAGTCCCTAAATTTTTACAAATTTCAGTTTTTAGATCCTGAATTAAAGTTTGAACTCATTGTTTTTATTTACTTAATGAGATTTTAAAAACTAAAAACAGAATTTTTCAAAAGTGTAAGGACTAAAAACCTTAAGGAAAAAAAGTTAAAGGACTTTGACCAATTATAACATTCCAAATTTTGAGTATTAGGAATGCACCTTAAGGAGAATCCTTATTTCAAATCTTGTTATATTTTCTATAAATTCTTTGTTGTTGTTGTTATGTTTGGTGTTATTGTTATACAATTATGTTAGTGTTATGGTTGTTATATTTGGTGTTAGAGAAATGTTATACTAAGTTCTTATATTAGAATACTTGAAAAATTGTCTAACTCTAATGTTAGTTTTATGATGAAAACTCTGGAAAGACCATGTTGTATCCTTAGTTATACTTTTTTGTTTGAGGTGTTGTTGGTGCCGTTGGAAAA
Organism: Glycine max; assembly: GCF_000004515.6. NCBI lineage: Eukaryota > Viridiplantae > Streptophyta > Magnoliopsida > Fabales > Fabaceae > Glycine > Glycine max. The sequence continues at coordinate 18,047,034 of NC_038255.2, read as the reverse complement.
CTTGACGAACAAGCTACAATTCATTCCTACACCGTAGAAACCAAAATCAACTTCTATCTTAGAGAAAATTGACCACAAAGTAGGTCACTTGATCATAAAAAACACTTCAATTCCCATATTAGGCAAAATAACCTCACAAATCTCTTTCTCCCCTTATATATAAAGGGCACCACCAAGCCATAGGAGTGCCACAAAAGAGAGTGGGCTTAGCGTTAAGCACAAAGCCCCTCATAGTTAATATTTTTATTCCCCTTAGAGTTTCCAAACTTGGGAATAAAGGTTGTGGGGATCACGGTGGGCGACGCCACCAAGTTCCTAAGATATTTCCTTCTTTAGTTGTTGGTGTGAGTATTTTATCTTATCTTAGGAACTAGATATTTTATCTTAGTTTAGAAGAATGATATGAAAACCAAGAAATGTGAATAGAGTAACTAGAAATGTGAATTTAATATGAAAAACAAGCTATGAATCTGACAAAATTAGGCTTAGGTGTCTTCATAAGAAATGTAGCCTTGGATTATAGCTAACTATTGGCTTTGGTTTTACCTAATCTGGACTTCTGGAACTCTATATAGAACAATTAGTAAGAAAAGGTCAAGCTATCAGGATTGTGCAATCAATTTGTGTTCTTCCTAATTTTAGGCATAGTGGACAACTAAACTAGCTTACGAGGTAAATATAAAAGTTGTAGAGAGTTGCCTAATCTTTAAAACAAGATAAAATGAAACTTATAGGATTAATGTAACTATAGATAGAGTGGTTACACCTTAGAGAGGTCATGGTCACACAATAGAAAATGATAGAAGTAATACTCAAAACTTAAGGGATGTTATATCGATCATAATACATAGGTAGATGCTATAATTTATGTGTGGCATAGTGTTAAAATGTACATGACTTGATCAAATGATGATATTGAATACATGTGTTGATTCTATAACTTGAATGGTGATTTGTGAGTGTTGTGGAATCATTTAATGTTTTGCTTTATCTCTAAAGTGTGAATTGTAATGTACGATATCTATATGTACAAGGTGAATCAAGTGATCTTATGATAATGTCTTGAAAATATTTAAATTTGGCCCGAGTTCATGTGAAGCAATGAACACCATGTTATTATGAGTTATGGTTAAATGCCTTTGAGACAAATGACCTAGCCTATGTGGGGTGAGAATAGGCTCGTGTGGTATTTTGAAAGTAAGTTACCTAGCTACGTGGGACGAGAATAGGATCACTATGTGTGATGTGAGGTTCAATAGAACCATTTATGCTTGAATTTTTTAGGCATGCATCATAAAAGTGCATTGTTTTTAAGTCGGAGGATGTGGTCGAGCTTAACCGGGGAGGACATGAATGAGTTGGAGTATGACTTTATCCTTGGGGGTATCCAATTTGGAATCTCCATGTATTGATCTCATAGGTTGGAGTATCCTTACAAGACTAGATAACCCCAATGCACCGTCAACAATCTTGTGGTGAGAGTGTATTAATGGAATCATGTGAGTTCATGTATTAATCTCCATGTATTGATCTCATGGGTTGGAGTATCCTTACAAGACTAGATAACCCTAACGCACCGTCAACAGTCTTGTGATGAGAGTGTATTAATGGAATCATGTGAGTTCATCACTACATGTCCTCTTGAGCTTTTTTTCCAAATATTTTCTAGAACCACATACATATGAGAAAAGAGTAAGCAACATCACATTGCATACGTGCATTTTTGTGAATTGTACAACTTGTGTGGTTTATGAAGTGTATGTCATGTGTGGCTTGTGTGGTACTTATGTTATGTGTGAATGATTCTATCCATAGTTTTAATAATGTATATGTATCTATATGTTAAACTATTATGGTGACTTGTAATGTGATGGGATGTAACTATTTAAGGGCATGATGAGAGATATATCTAGAATGATGCCATCGTGTGGTTTTCAATGTTTTGTAACATAGTTGTTGTACAAAGATGTGTGGCTCAATGATGAAATGACCATCTCAAGGTAGAAGACGGTAAAAAAAAAAACATAGGAATCCATATGGTTAATATAAAACACGATGTTGTTGTACAACATAACAATTATCAGTTTCATTAAGGTTAAGTCCTAGGTTTGATTCTTCTCAATGATGGTTTTGGAATTTTTATTTTAAGTTCATTTATTTATTTTAAAAAAATTAAAAAACCAAATAAATTTTCAACCCACCACTAGAAACAATTAGTGTTGAAACTACAACTAAGCCATAGTCAATTTTATGCTTCACTCAAACAATTATATATATATATATATATATATATATATATATATATATATATATATATATATTATAATATGCATAATGTCATTTTAAATACTTTTTTTAATCTATTTTTGCACATAAATTTTTTGATAAATTATTATAGTCACTTTTTATCCATTACTACATAAATATTTCACTTAAATATAATAAGTTCTTTGTTTTTTTTAATCTTTAGAAATTTCCAATAAAATAGTCTTTAATCAACTTGTGACTATCATCTAATTTTATGCTACCAAGTGAATTCCTTTGTTTCTATTATCTAACTTATTAAATTTATATGAAGTACAATTATCATCAATTAATTCCTAATAAAGAGTCAAGTATTTAGATAACATCTTAGCCTCAATCAAAGTATATCTCAACCTCTACCTTGGTCAGGGCATCTTTCCTTGTGTTTAGGCTAGAGTAATTTAGACTTGCCCTAAGTCGAAATATCTTTACCTTGGCCAGAGCATCTTCCCTAATTTTTAAGGTGGTTACTAGATGAGGCTAGTAGGAGAGATAGACACATGGGATTTGTGGAACCCAAAATGAAGAGAATATTTTTCCGATACTTTTACTTAGGCTAAGGTCAAATTAATTTGGTTAAGATCAAACAATTTCTTCTTTCTTTCTCTCCAAATTATTTTGACCTAAATTAAAAAGGTATATTTTATTATATTACATATGTATTTTTTGTTTCATCCTAATTACTAACACAAATGCATTAAAATATTTGTGGGATAATTTATTATATTACACATTATGATTTACAATTAATGTTTTCACTATAATTTTTGAAATTAATATATAATCACAAATAGTCTCAAATGGTAAACCAACAAAGTTTAATTCCATTAAATTATTTTATTAACCATATCATATTTGCAAGCATAGAAGATAGGAGAGATAAGAATAAAATATGATATCCTCGAATACATTTTAATAAGGGATTAGGTAAATAGTAAAAATCTTTTTTTAATAATATAAATTAAATTAAAAACAACGTATATATTAAAAGTTCATTTTAAAATTAAAATTTCATTATGTTGATTAAAAACTATTTTACTGGAAATATCTAAAGATTAAAAAAAACATAATTTATAATTACATTTAAGTGCAATATTTATGTAATAATGGATTAAAAATGGATATAATAATTTATCACAATATTAAAGTGCAAAAATGGATAAAAAGTATTTAAAATGAAATTAAGCATAGAATAATATATATAATTGTTTGATCATAGCATTAAATTTATTATGGTTTAGTGGTAGATTCAATAGTAATTGTTATTAGTAGTGGGGTTTGAATCCTACGGGGTCGGTGCTTTATTTTTTCCCTAAATAAATAAATGAACTTAAAAGAATTCCTAAAACCATTATCAAGAGGAATCGACACCATCATGTAACATTAATAATGAAATAAAGGTTTGCCACTACACTTTACGCATACTAATGTCATAAAACGACATCATATTTTATATTTAGCATAAGCATCCCTACATTTTTTGTCGTCCTCTACCTTGCGATGGAACATTTCAGCTCTGTTACAAAACATATGAAAACCAAACGGTTTTCTATCATTTTCAACACCGAACAAAACGATTTAGATAATCAAAATTACATTAGAAATGATTTCTTGTTGATTTCTAATTTTATTTTGGATTAAAAACATTTGAAACACAAAACCATACATCTATCCTCCACTCTTTCTTCGTCACTGAACTGCACTCTTCTCCATTGGGAATGCATGAGTTTCTCATTCAAATCGCAACAAAAAAACACGAATTTGGGATGGGGGTATTCGAATCGCAACACCAAAATGCAAATCTGGGACGAGGCCGGCGTACAGGTCTTGGATGGTGCAACCTAAGACTTGGTTTTTTTTATGACACTGTTGACAAAAATCCTATTTGATATGATTATTCATCTAAAATTATTCATTTATTATCGATGCTAACAATTTAGTTATAATTATTTTAAAAGAGAAAGGAGTAAATTAAAATTTGAAATCTTTTTGACAAAACCTTGACATAATTTCATTAAATGAAGTGTCTTTAATATATTGGTCCATGTGGATGGATATCAAAACCCTTCAAAATGTAGGGACACAAGAAAGTTTTCCTTATTCTTTTCAAAAGAATAAATGTTCTCATACAATTCTACCCCCAAGGGCATTGGATAGAAAAATCCAATAAGATTGAGTCAGAGATGTAGGAGAAGGTCATAGAGTTCTCATGTGCCTTGGGTAGATTTTGGGCCCATAGGTTAAGTATGAGTCCACTTTTCTTTGTAAATATTAGAATATGTTACCCTTCTTTTGGATCTTGTATTTTGGGCCCAAGACATCTCCGTAGAAGGCATTGGGGAAATCATCAATAACATCACAGCCAACAACTACCTCACCTTCGCTGAAGAGGAAATCCCCGTCGAGGGGAGAGGACATAATAGGGCTTTACATGTGTCAGTCAAATGCATGGAGCACGTTATGGCCAAAGTACTCATCGACAACGGCTCGAGCCTTAACGTGATGCCCAAAAGCATGTTGGAGAAATTTCCATTTAACACTTTCCATGGTGGTCCGTGCCTTCGACGGCAGCCACTGAGAGGTAAGGGGAGAGATCGACCTCCCAGTACAGATAGGGCCTCATACCTGCCAGGTTACATTCCAAGTGATGGATATCAACCCGGCCTACAACTGTCTTTTGGGGCGTCCATGGATACACTCAGTGGGAGTCGTTCCCTCCACACTCCACCAAAAGCTGAAGTTTGTAGTGGAAGGACATTTGGTCATAGTATCAGGTGAGGAAGATGTCCAGGTAAGTTGTCGTGAACTTCTTACTCAAGTAGTAGACGGCTTTCCAATCTTTTGAGGTAGTAAGCATCGCCTCCGTAGATTCCCTCTCTAGGCAGCCCCGCCTGTCCGATGCTGCAATGATGTTGGCCTGGGTGATGCTGGGGCACGGCTACGAGCCCGGAATGGGTTTGGGCAAGAACAACGGCGGCAGGACCAACCTGGTAAACACCAGAGGAAACCGCGGGAAGTTTGGGTTAGGCTATAAACCTTCGCAGGTTGACATAAGGAAAAATATCTCGGAAAGGAAGAACAAAGGCCAGGGCCTGCGGTTGGGACAGCAAGCCAAAGAGGCCCCGTCGTGCCACATCAGTAGGAGCTTCATAAGTGCGGGTTTAAGACGCGAAGGTCAAGTCGCCGCGATATGCGATGATGACTCCCCGAGGAGATCGGATTTGGTACGACCATGCCCTCTCGGTTTCCAACTAGGAAATTGGCGGGTGGAGGAACGCCCAGACGTTTACGCGACAAGCATAATGTAACCATTTGTAGCTTTAAAACTCTACGGTTGGGCCTAGACTTTAGAGTTTCCTTTTGTTAAGGCATTATGTCTTTTGTTCTTGAAGTTATAATATAAAGATCTTTCTTCATCTGTTCCTGCGCCTCTACCCATTCTCATTCATTTGCATGTTTATTTCCTTGTTACGCTTAAAACGATACAGATCCGACGATGAGTCCCGTGAAGGTACTAATACCGGGGACCCGACCGTCGATTTCGAGCAAGAAGCAAGTCAGACGGAGAATGAAGAGGACGAGGATGTAGGCCTTCCCCCAGAGCTAGAGAGGATAACCGCTCAGGAGGACCGAGAGATGAGGCCACATCAAGAAGAGACAGAACTCGTAGACTTAGGAACCGGCAGTGGGAAAAAGGAAGTAAAAGTAGGCACGGGATGACCGCACCCGTCCATAAAGAATTAATGGCCCTGCTGAAAGACTACCAAGACATCTTTGCCTGGTCGTACCAAGATATGCCCGGTTTGAGTTCTGACATCATACAACATAGGTTACCTCTAAATCCTGAGTGTTCCCCGGTAAAACAAAAACTGAGGAGGATAAAGCCCGAGACGTCCTTGAAAATAAAATAAGTAAAGAAACAATTTGACGCTGGCTTTCTGGCTGTCGCTCGGTACCCGGAATGGGTTGCCAACATTGTACCAGTCCCTAAGAAGGATGGGAAGGTACGAATGTGTGTGGATTATCGGGACCTAAATCGGCCAATTTCGCTTTGTTTTCCTTCATGGACGGTTTCTCTAGCTACAATCAGATAAAGATGGCGCTAGAGGATATGGAAAAGACCACTTTCGTCACCCTGTGGGGGACGTTCTGCTATAAAGTGATGTCCTTTGGGCTCAAGAATGCCGGGACAACCTATCAACGGGCTATGGTGGCTTTGTTCCACAACATGATGCACCGAGAAATCGAAGTCTATGTAGACGACATGATCGCCAAGTCTAAAACTGAGGAGGAACACCTTGTCAATCTGCGGAAGTTGTTTGAAAGGCTTAGGAAGTATCGATTATGGTTGAACCCCGCTAAGTGCACCTTCGGGGTCAAGTCAGGAAAATTACTGGGTTTCATCGTAAGTCAGAAAGGAATAGAGGTGGACCCCGAAAAGGTAAAATTCATCCTTGAGATTCCAGAACCACGTACCGAGAAGCAGGTCTGAGGTTTCCTGGGGCGTTTGAACTACATTGCAAGATTCATATCACAGCTCACCGCTATCTGTGAGCCACTGTTCAAGCTCTTACGCAAGAACCAATCCATCCACTGGAACGAGGACTGTCAAGAGGCGTTTGGAAAGATCAAACAGTGCCTCATGAACCCTCCCGTGCTTATGCCGCCGGTGCCCAGGAGACCTCTCATCTTGTACATGACGATTTTGGACGAGTCAATGGGGGTGCATGCTGGGGCAACATGACGAGTCTGGGAAAAAAGATCGAGCCGTCTACTACTTGAGTAAGAAGTTCATGACCTGTGAGATGAACTACTCCCTGCTGGAAAGGACATGTTGTGCTTTAGTCTGGGCATCCCACCGGTTAAGACAGTACATGCTGGGCCATACCACCTGGCTGATATCCAAGATGGACCCGGTCAAGTACATCTTTGAGAAGCTTGCTCTCTGGACAATCAATGTATACCTTTCACGGCCAGGCTGGGGTTCGACTGCACCAATAACATGGCTGAATACGAAGCATGCGCTCTGAGCGTCCAGGCAGCAATTGACTTCAACGTCAAGCTACTCAAGGTGTGCAGAGACTCGACGCTGGTGATTCACCAGCTGAGAGGAGAATGGGAGACTAGGGATCACAAACTGATACCCTACCAGGCCTATATCAAGGAATTGGCTAAGTTCTTTGATGAGATCTCCTTCCATCACGTTCCCCTCCCCGAGGGGAAAATCAAATGGCGGATGCGCTTGCCACTTTAGCATCCATGTTCCAGTTGACACCGCACGGAGACCTAGCGTACATTGAGTTCAGGTGTCGCGACAGACCCGCACATTGTTGTTTGGTGGAAGAGGAGTGGGACGGTAAGCCTTGGTATTTCGATATCAAGCGATACGTTGAAAGCAAAGAGTACCCACCGGAGGCTTCCGACAATGACAAGAGAACGTTAAGGAGATTGGCGGCCGGTTTCTTCTTGAGCGGAAGCATACTATACAAGAGAAACCATGACATGGTTTTGCTCCGATGCATGACCGCTAAAGAAGCTGAGAGCATGCTGGGGGAGGTCCATGAGGGCTCTTTCGGTATGCACGCTAACAGGCACGCCATGGCTAGGAAGATCTTAAGGGCGGGCTACTATTGGCTCACCATAGAGAGTGATTATTGTCTCCATGTGAGGAAGTGTCACAAATGCCAGACGTTTGCGGACAATGTCAACGCTCTGCCCTTGCCTCTGAATGTTTTGGCCGCACCATGGCCATTTTCCATGTGGGGAATAGATGTGATCGGGGCCATAGAGCCCAAAGCTGCGAACGAACATCGTTTCATCCTAGTGGCGATCGATTACTTCACCAAGTGGGTCGAAGCTGCTTCGTACGCTAGCGTCACGAGGAGTGTGGTGGTTAGGTTCATCAAGTGGGAGATTATCTGCCGATATGGTTTTCCGAGGAAGATTATCACGGACAACGACACCAACTTGAATAACAAGATGATGGGGGAAATGTGCGAGGAGTTTAAGATCCAACACCACAATTCCACACCCTACAAGCCCAAGATGAACAGAGCAGTGGAGGCAGCCAACAAGAATATCAAGAAGATTATCCAAAAGATGACCGTGTCATACAAGGATTGGCACGAGATGCTACCGTTCGCGCTACATGGTTACCGAACCTCAATGCGCACATCAACCAGGGCAACGCCGTTCTCTTTGGTATACGGAATGGAGGTTGTGCTACTGTTTGAGGTGGAAGTCCCGTCATTAAGAATCTTGGCGGAGTCTGGATTAAAGGAGTCGAAGTGGGCCCAAGCACGTTTCGATTAGCTTAATCTCATAGAAGGCAAGCGTCTGGCCGCCAAGAGCCATGGGCATTTATATCATAAACGAGTGAAGAACGCTTTTGACAAGAAGGTACGATCGTGAAGGTTCACCGAAGGGGACCTGGTACTGAAGAAAGTCTCCCAAGCCCTGAAAAACAATAAGGGAAAGTGGGCCCCGAACTACGAAGGGCCTTTCGTCGTAAAAAGGGCTTTCTCCGGAGGGGCCCTTGTGCTCGCCAACATGGATGAGGAGGAACTACCTTCACCCGTGAACTCCGACGTTGTCAAGCGATACTACGCTTAAGACCTAGGGCAATTAAGGAAGTCGCTGCATGTTTTTTATTTTTCTGTGGTTTCCCCCAGGGATTCATGTCCTCTGTAATTTTCTGATCGCAGTCTTTTAAGGAATGTAGGATTGGGGTTTCATTGTTCTGATCCCCGCTTTGTGCCTCATAAAGATGCGTAGTCTTTAAATGACCCGAGCCCTTTTCGCTCAGTCCATAGGGGTGCCCCAAGCGCTTAATTAAGACTGAACCAGACAAGTTTTTGCTAAAGAATTATTGCGTTTGAAAATACTCATGCATACGCATGTACATGCATATTTTGTTATCTTGTGACTGGGACAGGATCATTTTAAGCAATGGTCAAATACTGTGCCAAATCCAATACAGAGATGAATCGAGGTAAGTGGTAGCGTGACCACGATGTGTTGTGCAATGTTATTTCCTGCTTTCAGGTACTCGGGGACAGGCATGAATGGGCGCTAGGCCCGTGATCAACAGATCGTTGTCCCACGTCCAGCTCTGGACGATCGAGAAGCGCTACTGGGAGGCAGCCTAATATCCTTTAAATTCCTACCTATTATTATTGTTGTTTCTTTAAGATGATGATTGGATGCCTAAATTATCCTAAGGGTTTCGAGTAAGCGAACATCGACCCATAGAGAGCGCGTATTTTCTTAAAAAAAAAGCACAGGGTTAGCTCGCATGGGCGAGCACCCCCTGCACGAGGTAGATGAAAAGGGGGTGGTGGGTGAGTTTTTTTCACCCAAAACTCCCCTCCCCCCTCACTCAAGAACCCCATTGCTCACGGAAACAGTAGGAATAACAGCCCCCCAAGCTTCCATTGTTGGTTTTTTGCTCCCTATTTTGCACTTTAATTCACTCCTTACAGGTAAGTGCACTCCCCCTTAATTCTTTGGCCCTCCATTGATGTGTTTTAGTGCCTTAGTTGTTCAATCTTTGTCAATTTCATGAGACAATGTATGCTTGGATTTATGCTTGTTTGTCTAAATTAGAGGGTTGTAGGGGATGGCCTTAGGCCTAGGTTGTGTTTTGAAATGATTGGGCAGGCCACATTGCCCCCATTCCCTTCCTGTTTATACCCAAAAGTGCGCCCACCAAGTGTTCAGTGAAATGCCTCAATGGCATTCGCGCATAAATTTGTGAATTTTGCTTATGGAATTGGTTTGTGCATACATGGTTGCCATTTTGGATGCGTGGGCAGCTTGCGGAAGTTAGGGTAAATGCCCAATTGTGACTTAGTCATAGGAACTCAAGCTTTTGTTTTTGGGGTGCAAGAAAGCATGAAAATGAGAGCATGTTGGTGAGGTTTCCCTTTTAGGCCAACACTTGGTTTGGGCTATACCATAATGATTTCTTTGTACCTAGATGGTGTGAAAATGTTGTTCACTGTGTACATGGGTATATAGAGTAGGTAGCCAAGTTCTTTGCAAGTGTGCATGTATGTTGAGTATGGCACGAAAATGCTTCTCAAAATAGGAATATATGACATGAAATTGCCTTTCAAAAATATGAATTAGTAATACAAAAATTGCCTTTCCAATGAATGTGTAAACATGAAATTGCTTTTCAAATGAGTGTAAATATGTGTGAACGTGCATAGCATGAAGCTGCCTCTCAAGTCTATGACCATATATGTGAATAGAATGTGAACATATAGCAAAAATGCTGTTCAAATGGAGTAGATAGGTAGCAAAATGCCTTGCAAATATGTATGTGTAGAAGATAGGTGGCAAGAATGCTTTGCAAATATGTGTGTATGTTTAGATAAGTAGGCAAGGTGCCTTGCAAAATATGTATGTCGGATAGTTTTGCATGAAGCATAAGAAAATTCTTTGCAAACAAAAGTAGGTGCATCTCATAAAATGTCGTTCACCAAAGGAAAGATGTGTGTAAATGTATGTATGTCCTAGGAAAACCCGCGCGTCAATGTGTAAGTTTTTCTTTTAAAATTCACGTTGATATTCACGTTTTGTTGGAAAGAAGTGTACGCCTTCTTTTCTTGATTTGGCTTTTATTTTAATTGGTTTTCTTGAACTAACTTCCTGAATGTTATTTTTTTCACAGGAAATGGCTTTGAAGAAACTCTCCACAAAGAGGTCTGGAAGGGACGCCACTGGAGAAGGCTCTAGTGCTGCCTCAGAGTTTGATAGTCACCGTTTCTGGAGTGTCGAGCACTAGCAACGCTTCGAGGCCATCAAGGGATGGTCATTCCACAGGGAGAGGCGTGTCCAGCTCAGGGAAGACGAGTACCCTAACTTCCAGGGAGAGATAGCTCGTAGGCATTGGGCACGACTATTGACCCCTATGGCTAAATTTGACCCGGAGATAGTCATAGAATTTTATGCCAATGCCTGGCCCACTAAGGAGGGGGTTTGGGACATGCGTTCATGGGTGAGGGGTCACTGGGTCCCCTTTGATGCAGATGCCATCAGCCAGTTCTTGGGCGACCCACTGATTTTGGAGGAAGACCAGCAGTGTGAATTCAGCCAGAGGAGGAGCCAGACAGACGGTTTCGATGAGGAAGCCATCACCCAGCTGTTGTGCATACCGGGGCAGGATTTCACCCAGACCGCTGCAGGGAGGCGGGTGCGGATCACATGCACTAGCATGACTACCTTGACCCAGATATGGATGACACTGCTGCTCAGCAATGTCTTGCCTAGCGACCACAACTCCGACCTCCCTCTGCCTAAGTGCCAGTTGGTGTATGCCATCCTGACACAGATGAGCGTTCATGTGGCCCAGGTGATTGCTGATGCCATTTATTTGTTTGCAGGAACGGCGCCCACTAGGCACCCTCTGGACCCAGAGAAGTCCAACAAGGCCCTGGGGTTTTCGGCTTTGATCGCGGGCCTCTACCAGTCCTACGGAGTTCCTGTCACCCCCAGCAAGGTAATCCGACCATCGATCACCCGAGCCTTCATCGAGAAGTACTGCACACCTAGGCAGGCGCAGGGCGACGCACATCAGGTGACGCACATCAACCGCCGCCACCTCGGTAGGCCGATTCGGATGGGCCACTGGGCGTGGAGCGGTATCTACAGCATTTGGTTCGCCAGTAGGCGGCCAACCACCGTGGACAGGTGCAGATACATGAGTGTCTCTACCGGTTCGTCGTACTTTTTTTGTGATTAACATTACTGCTTTCAGTTATTGTTTTTGTTGTCATCTAACATTACTGCTTTCAGTTATTGTTTCTATTTCTGCTATGATCTGGCATTACGGCTCTCAGTTATTTTTTCACTGCTTTTTGTTGCGACTTACCATTGGATTCTTCTCCATTTGCTATGTGATTTGACGTAGGTAGGCCGTGTGTGCCCTCATCCGCATTAACTTTTCAAAAGGAGAAAATAAATAAGTAATAATAACTTGTTAGATGAAAAATAAATAAAAATAAATTTGATTAGCTAAAAGCCAACATGCTTTTGAAAAGAAAATAACTTCCAGCTTTTCTTTGAACAAAAATTCACCGATCAAAATGAAGGGTTTTTTGTTGGAAAATGTGTATACACCTGAAGGGTGAATGCTGTGAAAATTTTCCCGAACGCCCCAAATGGACTCAGATGAATGCGTGAATTGATAAAAGAACATGTTTTGGGAGCAATGGGTTGACTAAAATAGGAAATAAATCCTGAGCCCTAGTGTCACATGACCATAAAAAACTTAATGCTTGAGTGTCCACATGGGTGCATGCATGACCAGTTTTGCGTAAAATTTCCTAATCATCAGTGTTGCATGTGTATCATGGAAATAATGTGGGACATCTCCTTTTTCCCTGAACCGCTGGCCAAACCAACATCCTGACGTATATCATGTCCAGCCGTTCTACAAGCCTTGAGCCAAAATCCCAACTTACCATAAACCCTTCCCTCGGAAGAAAACAAAAAAGAGAAGAGAGTTCCCGATCAAAGATCGGAGGAAAGCAAAGAAGAAAATTCCCAATCAAATATTGGGGGAAAGCAAAAAGGGAAAGAAAATTCTCGATCAAAGATCGGAAGAAAACAAAAGAAATATACAAAAAGGTCCTTGGACCAGACAATATTTGAACAATACAGAATTGTCACCCCCAAATAAGGAAAGAAAGGAAACCACGACCCGAAGTGGTCCTCTCCCTTTGACTGCCAACCAAAATCCTGTGCGCTAGCGACTTTCTCGCCCCGCACTAAACAAAAATAGAAAAGGAAAAAGGCCCAAACACTCAGAGCCAAATTCCTCACCAAAACACCATTCCCTAAAAAGTCCTATTGATCCGTGATTATGCATGTAATCTTTGATTTGATAGGAAATGATTCGCAAAATTAAGTCATGACATATCTATGGTTCGGAATTAGGATAAAACACTTACCTGTGTGAGATTGATACACTTCGAGTGATTTTCTTCTATTCTGTCGAGCCCAATGTTTCCTCTAAATGGTCGTTTAGGAACGAGTTATGAGAAAATTTCATCAGCGTACTCTCCTTCCCCAATAGACACATTTTTTTCATCAAAAAAATCATATGTTGCTCTGATCGGTTGAAGGTTTTGTTTCTTTACTAAAGCATGTTCGCATTTTAGTGAAAGAACACCAGGACTAGTTAGTCTCACAAAAGAAAGAATTACGTAGGTCTGAGTTCCTCATCACAAATGGAGGTTACGTAGGAGCAAAAACCTCGCTTTTGTCGACCACCGCACCTTTTGCTATCATGACCCAAGATTCTGGTAGCATACGGAGACACCTTTCGGTTATCTGCACCTCGTCATTCGGAGACCCCAAGTTTGATTGACAAGCAGAGGCCAATGTGGTCATCTGCACCCTTTTCAGAGATGTCAGCATCTCCCGGTAGAGACTATTTTAGTCTCGCACATCACAAAAGAAAGAACTACGTAGGTCTGAGTTCCTCATCACAAATTGAGGATACGTAGGAGCAAAAGACCTTGCTTTTGTCGACCACCCCACCTTCTGTTATCGTGACCCATGAGTCCGATGACATGCGGAGATACATAAGTGATTATCCGCACAAACGATTTCTGTTGATCCTAACCCATGAAGTTAGGTGGCAGGCAGAGATACCCAAGTGGTTATCCATATAAACACTCTTTCGCTATCCATTAGACTCAGAGTTCAGTAGCATGTAGAGACTAACGTCGTCTTCTGCACCCTTTGTCAATCGGGGGCCAACGAACCCGTTGACACATGAAGACTTACGTCGTCTTTCGCGCTTTCTATCATCTGACCAGTGAAGTCAGGTGACGTATGGAGATACCCAAGCGGTTATCCATACAAATGGTTTCCGTCATCCTGACCAGTGAAGTCAGGTGACGTGTGGAGATACCCAAGTGATTATCCGCATAAACGATTTCTGTTGATCCTAACCCGTGAAGTTAGGTGGCAGGCGGAGATACCCAAGTGGTTATCCATATAAACACTCTTTTGCTATCCGTCAGACTCAGAGTCTGGTAGCATGCAGAGACTAACGTCGTCTTCTGCACCCATTGTCAATCAGGGGCCAACAAACCCGTTGACACGCGGAGACTTACATCGTCTTTCGCGGTTTCTATCATCCTGACCCGTGAAGTCAGGTGACGTACGGAGATACCCAAGCGGTTATCCGTACAAACAGTTTCTGTCATCCTAACCCGTGAAGTCAGGTGACGTATGGAGATACCCATGCGGTTATCCGTACAAACGGTTTTTGTCATCTTGACCCATGAAGTCAGGTGACGTGCAGAGATACCCAAGCGGTTATCCGTACAAACGGTTTCTGTCATCCTAACCCATGAAGTCAGGTGACATGCAGGGGTACCATATGGTCGTCCGTACCTTTCGTCAACCAGGGGCAAACGAGCCCGTTGACGAGCAGAGACTAACGTCGTCTTCTGCACCTTTTGTCATCCTGACCCATGAAGTCAGGTGACATGCAGGGGTACCGTGTGGTTATTCGCACCTTTCGTCAACTAGGGGCAAATGAGCCCATTGACGCACAGAGACTAACATCGTCTTCTGCACCTTTTGTCATCTAGGGATAGCGAGTCAGGTGACAGGCGGAGATACCTTATGGTCATCCGCACCTTTCATCAACCGAGGCGAACGAATTCGACGATATCAGGATGATGTTGGTCATTCGATTCTGATTATTTTCAAAATTTTTGCAGGTTTACTCTAGTCGTCCGGAGACATTCAAGCCCAACGACACACGAGATTCTTCTCTGCTGGGCGGGGACGATCAACTTGGATAGTGCGTGGAAACATCGTGGTTATCCCATTTTATTGCTTTCAAGACACTGAAGTTTTGTTGACGCTTCTAATGCCTTTTCTTTCTTTCTGAATGACAGGTTTTGCTGGTTGGGATATTGACCGGCCGAATGATGTTCTGCTCGAACGAAATTAGTGTCTTATGTTTACTTCGCTTTTATCTCCAATAAAAGATAAGTAAAGAGGGGCAACTGTCATACCCTAATTTCGTCCGGGGACCATTGTTTGGTGGCATGCAACCTTCGCTTGACCGCCTCGAGGTACTTAACACCCATCATTAGGTAATCCGTAAAGTTCCGCGACATTCCGGAAGTCGAAAAGAAGCATTGTTGCGCAATCCGTAAAGTTCCGCAACATTCTGGAAGTCAAAAAGAGCATTGTTGCGTAATCCGTAAAGTTTTGCAACATTCCAGAAAGAAAATGGGTGTCGTTACGTAATCCGTAAAGTTCCGTAACGTTTCGGAAAGGAATCGGCAAAAAAATACAAAAAAGGGGTGTATTTAGTAAAAAGGGGGTGCAAATAGCAACTAGGCCCACTTGGGCCTTCCAGGGGGTTCCAACAAAAGGCGGTGCCTTTTGGTGGAAGCCACCCAGCTCGCCTGGGCAAGCTGAGCTCGCCTGGGCGAGCTGGGCGGCAACCACCTCCCTCTTTTCTCCTATAAATAGGGGAAAGAGGGCAGAGTAAATTGTTCAGCCCTTCTGGTATTTTAGGATTCTCTCGAAATTAGTGAGGAAAATTTTTTCCGTGGAAAAAATCTAAGCCGAGGTGCTTCTGTAACGCTTCCGAGACGTTTCCGTGAGCAATTTCGTGAAGATTCTTCATTGTTCTTCATCGTTCTTCATTCGTTCTTCGGTCTTCAACCGGTAAGTTCCCGAAATCGAATCTTTCAATTCATTCTATGCATCCTTAGTGGTCCCCACTTGTTTCGCGAACTTTTATTTTCATTTCATTTGTTTTTCGTACCCCTTTTAGCATGCTTTAACCATTTATTTAAGTCGTTTTCTCACCTAATAAATAATAAAATGAATTTCAGCCGATCATTCGTGTTGTAATTTTGTTTAATCACTGTTAAAATAAAATCCAACCGATCGTTCACGCTGTAACCATGGTTAAACCAAGAAAAGTCAAAATAATAATAAAATAATCAAAATATCTTGAAAAATAATAATAAAATAATCAAAATATCTTTGAATAAAATAACCAAAAAAATCAATCGAACGTTTTTCTTTGGAATTTTCCTTGAATGAATTGACTAATAACCAAAGTGAAACTAAAGCTAAAATCAACTCACAAATCAAGCTTTGTCCGCAAAAATCACTAAAGACCGTTTTAAGGTCCAACGCCTTAAACGGTCCTCTTTGCTTTTATCGGTTAACATGGACCGTTCAAAAGCATAAAATCAACATGTAACTTTACCGCTTTTGCAAGAACTATGTAGGTCTGATTTCCTCATCGCAATTGAGGATACGTAGGAGCAAAAGCCCCGCTTTTGTTGACAAAAAACAAGAGATCGTTATTGGTCCAACGCCTTAATGTTTCTCTCCTTTCAAAAACAAGAGATCGTTAATGGTCCAACACCTTAACGTTTCTCTCCTTTCAAAAATAAGAGATCGTTAATGGTCCAACACCTTAATGTTTCTCTCCTTTCAAAAGAATCAAAAGATCGTTTAATGGTTCAACGCCTTAAAAGACTTTTGCGCGGTTAAAATCGATCTTATGGAAAAAGATCAAAACAACTTAACCAACGTTTAGTTCTTAAAGAACTATGTAGGTCTGATTTCCTCATCGAAATTGAGGATACGTAGGAGCGAGGGAAATACCCTTGTCGACCACAAAAAGATAAAAAATACAAAAAAACATAAAAACATGAAAAAGGGAAAATAAAACAAATTGAAGACATGATATTGCACACTTGGTTAAAGGTTGGCATCCTTTGTGACGGACACGTGAGGTGCTAATACCTTCCCCGTGCATAAAAACAACTCCCGAACCTTACACGCTTAAAGTTCGTAGACCACAGCTTTCCAGTTTTTTCAACATTTTCCTTAAATAAACATTGGTGGCGACTCCGTGCATTTTCCTTTCTTGGAAGACGCACCCGTGAGCCCCGCATCGCCCTCCCGCCGATGGGTAGGTTGCGATAGGGTAAAATAGGAATGCTTTCCCATATGGTTTACCCCCAACTATACACCACCCAATGCAGTGGACATGCCCAACAAGAACGCTAACCACGCCGTTCTCATTCCCCTTGAGGGCTAGCAACCCCAGCTGGGACATGCACCCTTCGCTCAGCTATGGAGGAGGCCCGTGAAGAGCATCGGGATCATGCTCTGGGTGACTTTGAACCATACCCTATGTTCACCGCTGAGGAGCCGGCATGTAGTGGTATGCCCCAACCCAATACCACGGGGGCTCCTCAACACTGCCCGCTGCAACCTCTGCACTTCTCAGTGGGGAGACTCCCTCCGACCGTGGAAGGAAGGGAGAAATTGGATCTCATCAAGGAGAGGATAAGGGCCATCGAAGGGATTGGTGATTACCCATTCGTTGACATGGCAGAGTTGTGTTTAGTGCCTAACGTCATCATCCCCCTGAAGTTCAAGGTACCGGATTTTGATAAGTACAAAGGGACTAGTTGCCCCAAGAACCACCTAAAAATGTATTGTTAGAAGATGGGGGCATACTCCAGAGACGAGAAGCTCATAATGCATTTTTTCCAAGAAAGCTTGGCCGGGGCGGTGGTCACCTAGTATACCAACTTAGAAGCTTCCCGAATCTGCTCTTGGAAGGATTTGATGGCTGCCTTCATTAAGCAGTATCAATACAACACTGACATGGCTCCTGATAGAGCCCAATTGTAGAATATTAGCAAGAAGGAGCATGAGTCCTTTAAAGAGTATGCCCAGAGGTGGAGGAACCTGGCAGCACAAGTAGCGCCCTCTATGATGGAAAGAGAAATGATAACCATGATAGTGGACACACTGCCAGTGTTCTATTATGAAAAGATGATGGGCTACATGCCCTTTAGCTTCGTAGATTTGGTATTTGCAGGCGAGAGGATTGGGGTAGGCTTGAGAAGGGGGAAGTTTGATTATGCCGCTCCCGCCAGCACAAGCAATAGGAGATTCGGAGCGAGCAGGGCCAAGAAGAAGGAAGGAGACACCCATGCTGTAACTTCAGCTCCTACATGGCCCAAACCCCACCAACCAATATTCCCCACACCAACCAAGCTTCTCGGCCAACAATGGAAACCTTCCCAATCCGACGCCCGTCCAACAAAAGTTGCCCACTCAGCCACAAAGGCCTCCCCCACAAAACTCATTTCCCGCACAATCTTGTCCCACCGACAACTCCAATCCTAGCACAAGCGCCAGTCCAGGAAGGAATTTTCCAGTAAAGAAGCTTGTGGAATTGACTCTGATCCCAATGCCATATGTTGACTTGCTACCATCCTTGATCACTAACCAGATGGCGGTGGTGGACCTCTAGAAGATCTACCAATCTCCATTTCCTCGATGGTACAACCCCAATGCAACCTATGCCTATCATGGGGTGTCTCGGGGCATTCAATAGTGCAATGTGTGGCTTTCAAACACAAGGTCCAGAGTTTGATTGACATAGGGTGGCTAACTGTTTGATTTCCCCTGCAATTACTTTTTGGTCCAATTTTTCCTTTATACAAATATGTTCAAGGGAAATCCGATTTGACGGAAAGCGCACCGGGTCGTCAAGTATTTTTAAAATTAAAACTGAATGATCTGAGTGTCGAACTCAGGGAACTTGCTTATTAGACAGAGTTTTATTCAGAAATAAGGCATTGTTGGAATAACATTGATAATGGATGGTTAAAACAGAAATATACTACTTCTATGATAAAAACGGTAAATGCAAGTAAGTAAAGTTGATATCAATAGGTAAAAAACGTTGAGTCTTTCTAACAAACAAGCTGACGCATATGGAGATATTTCTTTAATCAATCATGCTTTTACAGTCTATGCTGTAGCCTAAAATACTAAACCTCGATCCCTCGTAAGTTTAGACTAATTTAACCTAAGCTTCGTCCGCAGATCCCTCTTCTAAGACTAGGCTTAACTGAAACAGCATTATCATCACAACATATTCAGAAAACCAAAACCCCAATAATCCATCCCTGGTAATGTGGTTATTCAGTCCTGCTTCTGTCAAGTTCTAAGGCAATAGTATATTTCCCAATGCTAAAGTCACCAAACTGTACACACAAATGGGTGATAAGACCAAGAGCATGCAGAAATTAAGCATTGAAAGAAGCATTGAACACATAAAACACAATTAATTAGATATTAAAGTATTTACATCAGTTGTTCCTTAGAAATCCCCAACAAGGGTGTTTAGCCAGCCATTACAGAAAAACCCTAACACAAATGAGATTAAGAGTACAGTCGTGCGCTGAGCCTGGCAAGAGACAAACATCGTGCTTAGCGAGCGGATCTCGCGCTTGGCACGCGGCCTTGATATTGATGCTCTGCCAGATTCTTCTGTCGCGCTAAGCACGTTGAAGCTGCGCTTAGCGTTGGATGCGCGTTGAGCCCAAATGGTGAGCTGAGCGCAACTACCACTTTTAGCACTTCAAGATTTAGCCTCATTTAACCTGAAATTGAACATATTTCATCATTAAATCCAATGGAAAATATTCTAGAGATAGCTATAACAAGAAAACAAGATTTATTTACAAATCCCTACAAAATAACTATAAATTGGGGAAACTATACCAGTTTTGGAAAATGTTTTCTATACAAAAGTTAGTCGTATAAGACGACTAACAAACTCCCCCAAATTTATAGTTTTGCTTGTCCTCAAGCAAAGAAAGAACAGTTCACTTGTCCTTAAGTGACAAAATACAGTGGTTAATCAAAATGGTGTTTGTTTCACAGAAAAATTCAATCATATGAAATGAATATCATGGAATGCTTCAATCAATTACTTTTCACAAACATGCAACTCTTCAAAGGTAGGAACATATGCATTAGAGTCACAATTGAAATAAGCTAGTAAGGATGACAGATATCAAGGAAGGATCAGCAGCCAAAGCCTCACAGTCATTGTTTCACTCAAGCCCAAGTGTTTAGGCTCATTCCATTATAAACAACTAACACAAGTCCTAACCTTTGCATTTCATCTCATACCATACAGAAATAAACACACAAAATGAATCCGAAGGACTTTCTAGGCTTGTAATACGGTTGGGCTGCCAACAAATCATGGTTTTTCGAAGATTCAAAAGCTTAGGTTCTATGAGAGCATTCATCCATAGATAAACCTTTACTTTTTCATTCATTCCTACCCCATACTTGCCTTTTATTTAAGCACTTAGCTTCATTTGTACTTACAGATTTTTTTTAACAAAACAGTGTATATATGATGCTCTTTGACCATTTTAATTCTTACCCAACATCTCCCCCAAATTTGGAACAAATTTACCTTGATAATTACTCCCTCAAATTTGGGACAAATTTGCTTTGAACCAAGCTTCCTATGGATAATGCTCTCCTACAACCTAAGACAAGGTAGTAGGAGATAACACTGTATAGGCTCAAGGTTCAATCAATCAATAATTCATTCAGCTTAAACTGGGTGCAAGGGATAAATCATTTAAGCACGTGGTCAGCTTTTTGGCTAAGTGGCTATCACAATCAAACATGGCCTTCACAATCCTCAATTCATGCATTCAGTCCATACTTTAGAGATTCATGCAAAAATCAGTACTAAATGATAGTCGTTTCTCTCAAAATTTAAGGACCACACTCTTACTGGGATACGATCAATGCATTCCTCCACAATCAATCTGACAAACTGACTAACATTTCAGTCAAAGTTCTAATCACATGTTTTGTCTCTTCTAATGGATGCAAGCTTGATCAAACAAAATCTATACATTCCAATCCACTCAATTCATACATTTGCTCATTCAAGTCATTCACAAACACTCATTTCATATCAAACAAACCACTGAAACATGAGTCAATCATTTCACTGTTCAAACAAGCTTTTTGTACAAGCAATCAACACTAAAACAACATAAAATTAAAAAGACTGAAATTTAAAGACTAATAAAGCATAAACTAAATAACTGACATGAACTAAATATCTGATAAAATAATCTGTTCATAATTTGGAAAATTTTAAAAACTATGCAGAATTTAAAACTCCTGATCATCCTGCTGCTGATCTTCTGCATACTCGTTCAGATTCAGCACTGGAGCAGCTGGTGGATCTTGAACAATAGGCTGCTCTGGCTCCAATGCTGGTGCAAATGGCTAGGAATCCTCAGGGATGGGTGCTGGAGAGATATGAATTGGAGAAGTAGGCTCCTGAGCTGCTGCATCATCCTGAGCGATTGGATCAGTCTCAAAGATAAATGGCTCAGGAGGAACAGGCTCATCCTCTGCATCTGGCATAGGCTCCTTTGCTGGCACAGGCTCTTGGGCTGCGGAGGCCTCACCCCCTCCAGAAGGAGAAGGCTGGACTCCTGGCCAAGCCACCTGTGCAAGGAACTCATCTGTGCTCATAATAGATGGCAGGCCTGAGCTCTGTAAACTCTGCATGATAATAACCTGGCCTCTATGAAGGCTCTGCAACATGGCAAATAAAGTCTCTTAAGTAAAAGAAGATGGTCCTGTAAGAGGAGCTGGAGTAGGAACTGGAGCTGGAACAGATGGAGCTGCAATAGAAGAAGATGGTGCTGCTGTAGTAGGATATGGTAAAGTAGATGAAGAAGGAGCATAAGCATCTGGGGCTGCTGAAGTAGGGGGAGCCTCAGATCTCTTACCCCTGGCCTTCCTTGGCCCTCTGAATGTCACTATTGGATCATCTAGATTCCAACAGTTCTTCTTTATATATGCCAAGTTAATGGCAGGACTAAGGCTCTCCAAGGATCTGGAATCTGATGTGACTCCTCTAGCTTTACACAAAGCTGTGATTAAGGCTGGAAATCCAAGCCTAGAGGAGTCATGCTGGGCAGTGATAAAAATCTGGTGGGAGATGAGGTAGCCTAGATTCATGTCCATCTTCATAAATCAACTTGGCCCGATCCAATGTGATGTCAGAAGTATGAGAGGTAGGGATCAAGTTGGAGTAAGAAAGAACACTCCATGTCTGAGTGAGTGTGGTCATGTTCTTCCTGAGGATCTTTAGAGGCTGACCATCAGCATTAAGCTCAAATCCCCTCCCTAGGATGCAGAGCTTAGCAGCCAACTCTTGAGGATCAGGCGTCAAGAATGCAAATCTAGAGTAAGCTGGTAATGTCTCCCCCTCCTCAATGATCACAGGGGTCTTTAGGAATGTGTTAAGGGCATCTTCATCAAATTTTATCAAATGACCTCTGACCCTCACCTGCTTTGGTGATTTGTCCTCTGGATCATAAAGGTTGGCATAGAATTCTTTTACTATGGCAACATCAATGTTGCCTTCCTCAAAGCTGGTCAATTCTTCATCCCATCTTCTTCTTTCCAACTCTTCCTTGAATTCATCAAATTCAATGTGGTAGATTACCACATTTCTCTCTGGCAGCAGCTTCCTAGGAATAATAATGTCAGTGTACCCTTAAGAGTACATAGATCACATTCAATGCTCAAAAATAAAAACTAACTGACGGTCACACGAAGAACACGGAACAAGAAATGAAGTAAGGAATGATCGCGATTGCGATTCGGTAGCGCCTCGACCTTGTTTCCTCTTCTTTCTTCTTCTTCTTTCTCTCTTCTCTCAATTCCCTCACTACTTAATGCTAGAACCTCTCCTCAGCATCCCTTCCTGCCTATTTATAGTAAAAAAAAGGAATTTGGGACCATGGTAGCTCACCTAGGCAAGCCAAGACTTACACCTGAAGTAACTGTCTCGCCCAAGCAAGCTGGTCCCTTTAGGATGAAGTCTTCTGAGGGCCCAGGCGAGCCAGGGTCCAGAAAACTTAGCAAAAGACCCTTTTGCCCCTCCTTTTGGTATCTTTCGCGTTCTTGATCAAAACATTGAACGATCTTTCGTCTTGTGCGATAAATGGTGTCAAACAACATAGTTCGGCTAGCGAGAATCAAAACATCAATGAATGATAGTCCCCAGACGAAATTAGGGTCTGATAAATATGATCTAGGCATTCTTTCTTTCTTTACATTTTAAAGCCACTGGCAAAACAACTAGCCCAATGTATATTATTTTACCATTTGCAAGCCCTTTAAGCCAAACACTTGATATTTTGTTGGAACACTAACCTAGGATAAAAGTTTCCTACCTTACCTTAGGTTAGGGTCTAATAAATATGATCTAGGCATTCTTTCTATCATTTGGTGGCTAATGTGATGTAAATACTCTATTTTTATGGGTATTAAAGGAAATTTAATATTTATCAAAAAAGAAAATAGCAAAAATAAAAAAGAAAAACAAAAGGAAAAATAAGTTCTTTATGGATAAATAAATATCTGAATCATGTACAGAGTTGTTGTAAACATCTGAATAGAAAGAAGTGATAACTTGGTTGAACCAAAAAAGGATAGGAAGTGATTGTTCGTTTAAGTTACTAGCTAGATTTTTATGTCTGCTATCCTATTATCAAGGTATGTTTGTGTGAGAATTATACACATTTGAGAGGTTTTCCTCTGTTTGAATTCATCCAGTGTTTCCTCTAATGTTCTTTAGAAACAAAATGCGAATAGATCTTAATCTCATTTTTGGTTCTATGAATTCCATTTTTGTGCTTTCATTTCTCATTGTCACATTTTGAAAAAATGTTATTCTAATCAGTTTGGGGATTGATTCTTTACAAAGCATGTTCATAATTTTTTAAGCATATTTATTTATACTTATACTATTGTTATTTGTAATTTTTTTCTTTACTTTGCTTGAGGACAAGCAAGATTCTAGGTTAGGGGAGTTGATAAGTGCCAAATTTTAGTTATTTTTAGGATTAAATTGTTAGCACTTATCTTTTGATTGTAATAGTTTTCTTATAAACTACCATTAAATATAGTTGTTTATATATATTGTACATTTACTAATGTTGTTGTTTAAATATGAAAGATTCATTCATGATTTTGTAGGTTTTGATGGTTTTTTGTTAGATCTAGAAACAAAGCCAAAAGGAAGGGCAAAATGGTCTGTTCACAAAGGTTTCTGACCCCAAATTCGCCCAGGCTAGAAACCAGCTCGCCTGGGCTAAAGATCTGACTTCAATCCTAAGCAAGCAACTCGCATGGGCGAGTGGATGCGTTCACTAGTAAGCAACAAATTCGCCTGGGCGAGTTTGTCTGCTCTCCTAAGCTGATTTCTAATTGACCGTGTTCACCATCTGTTATTACAGTTGTCTTCTAATTGGGTCTTGGCCAATCTTTAGGGTAACACTTGGGTGTAATTTTACCTTGATAAATTTTCAGTGTTACACTTTGACCTTATTGACCATTGATCAATCATCATTGTTACACTTTGGCCTTATTTGGCCTTCGTAAATCATTAGTGTTGCTTTTGGACTTTATTGAGCATTGGTCAATCATTAGTGTTATAGTTGGACAAAAATGGCCTTCTATCAATAATTTGTGTTACACTTGAGTCTGATTAAGCCTTGGTTCATCACCAATTTAAATGTGTAACACTTCCATCTAATTGGACAATGGTCAATCATTAGTATTATTCTTGGGTCTTATTAGGCCTTAGTCAATCATCACTATTAAATTTTTACTTAGTTGGGCCTTAGTCCATCACTATTGTAACACTTCAACTTATTTGAGCATAATTATGTCTTGGTGAATCATTAGTGTTATAGTTGAGTCTTATTGAGTCTTAGTCAATCGTAGGTGTTACACTTTGAACTTATTGGAGATTGGTCAATCATTAATGTTACACTAGGGCCTTATTAGTCCTTGGTCAATTATTAATGTTTCAAAAATATGATGGAACTCACAAACCAAGGCGGGGAGTGAATTGGTTCTAAATCAAATCAAAGAAAAAAATAGAGTTTTGAAAAAAAAAATTTCCAAGGATCGTATCACAAAATTTTGTTAAAACCAATATTTAATCAATCACCCTTAACACGAAATCCTTTTGTTAAAGTTATTATTCAAAAAGATATTTTCTTTAAACTTCAGCTAATTGATCAAGAATACAACAAGAAAGAAAGATAAGATCAAGAGAAGATGTACACCAATTTTTATACTAGTTCACTCTCTATTTCTAGAGAAGCTACACTAGTTATCTAATCCAAACCGAGTTATATTTTCACTATGCATATAAAATTCTTACAAGCAATCACAATCAACCTCTTTTCCTACCCCAGAAAAAGAGACTAAGGTAACCAACCCTAGGGTCCTTTGTGAATAAGAGCCTAAGAGAAACCTATCCTTAGCCCAAACTAGAAAAACCTATTCTAGCATGGCTTTAGAAATTCATGCATATGCTAACAACATGTGAAACACACAAAAAAGTCGAGTCAAAGAGAGACACAATCCAATCAAGTGCATGCAAGAACCTTTGCTTGAGTGAATGAGTCTCTTCTTGATCTCACAAGTAATTCACAACTCACTTTTTACCATGAGAGTTTTAGAAAAAATGAAGTCTAAAAGTTATGAGTCGCACACTTATTCCAAGTACTTTTTCTTCTCTCTTTTTCTTCTTAAAAAATAAAACACAAGGTGGTTATTTATAGAGAAAATAGTTATAACCGCTTGTAATCGATTAAATATTCAATGTAATCGATTATTTCGAAGAAGTAATTGATTATATTATGATTTCAATTGATTAAAGTGTTCTTTCCAACATCTGGAAAACTTTCAAGAACAATGTAATTGATTAGATTCTTGATGTAATCAATTAAAGTGTTCTTGATCACTTCTAGGAACACCTTTAAGAACGAAATAATCAAGACTCATGAAAAACCAAGCATGGTCCTAACTAAACTATGTAATCGATTAAACTGGAACTAGAATCTCTCTGCAAGCTACAAACACTGGTGTAATCGATTCCGATCAGCCTTGTAATTGATTAAAACAAAGAGTTTTATGCACCGAAGAAGTTTCTAACTTTAGAACAATCTTCCTACCTCTACATGATGATGCATGATGTACATATGAAAAGATAGAGACTAAGATGCAATAATCAATACAAATGCCAGGGCATGTAAAAAGACAAAACTTCTTTAAGCTCCAAAGCTTAGCCTTCATACTGCTCCCCCTATCTCTAAAATGTTAAACTTGTGCATTCATCAATAGTTATGTTATGCTTAGGCCTTCTTCGTCATTTATTATTGCAAGACTTCAACCTAATCAGACCTTGGTAAATCATTAATATTAGACCTAATTGGCCCTTGACATTTAAGAACAAAACAAAAACAAAGTGAAGTAGTGGATTTTTTTGTAAATAAATAATTAATACATCTTATTAAGGAAAAACAATTTATACGATCACGCTTTCCACACCAAATTACGTGTCATTTATCTTTACTCCATATTCACTTGTGTAATTGTTACAAAATCCTGGTCTTCTAAATGTAAAACCTAGTAAGCACAATGTATACATTGATCAATCACTAATGTTAGACTTAAGGGGTATAAAATGATATTTTATAAATATAAATCAATCTAACATAAAAAAATTAATATTAAAAATAAAAAATTTAAATTTAACAAGTGTATAATTTTATGGAAAAAAAAATAGATTTTAATTATTTATATATTTAATTTCTTAAATTGTAATAATATGTGATAATAAGAAATAAAACATAATGTTATACATACATACATACATACATACATATATATATATATATATATATATATATATATATATATTCATCTAACCATTTTTAATTTATAATTTTGAATTAATTAAACTTTATTTTTAACTAATTAGAGAGGGGTTTGCAAGGGAATAATTCCCTTGCTAAATTATATTTTTAATTTTTAAGGAATTTCAAGGGATTATGTTTCTCACTAAATTGAAATATTTATTTAAACTTTCATGAAACACTTATGTGAGGGATTTGTGAAGGGATTTTTCCTTCATAATTTAGCAAGAGAATAGCATGGGAATTTGTCCCTCGCTAATTTTTAAATTTTATAATATAAATTTAATAAAGCCTATTGTGACAGTTTTGTAAGGGAAATATTTTGCACTAACTTATGTGCTAATTAGTGAGGGTTCTATATCCCTCTCCAATATCTTGCTAATTAGCGATGGATTTTCAAGAGAAAATTTCCCTACCAAATTTGCCTTGCTAATCTGGGATTCTCTTGTAGTGAGTGTTTGGGTGCGCTAATGTTCTTAAGGGAGATCAAGCAAGCGTATCCAACATTGTGCATGGGTTTGCTTCTGTTTATTTGGAAAAAAATTAGGCATCCACCTATACAAACGAAGGAGACCTAAACGTAAAATCAAGCAAGAAAGCCCCATGGACATACAACTTCACCCATGGGAACCCTAGAAAAGCGAAACTCCAAACCCTAGGATTCATTCTCTTGCACCATATCATCATTCAATAAACATAATCATTTTTCAAACAAAAAAAAATCATTTGTACTTTAATCTACCACTCACTTTGAAAGAAAGAGATAAGATAGAGAAAGAATAATTAAAGGGTTATAAATTCCCTTTTGAGAAAGGACAAACATATAATAATTTAATGCTAAATGTATTTAATATATTTCATTTCTTTATATTGTTTATTGGAACCACAAAAGATACATAAAGTCTAATATTTTTCGTAGAAAATTCTTGAACCATTTTGCAGAGAGGTTTTGATATCATTCCAAACCATTTTTCCTATCCACGAAGTTCATTCCAAAACACACTGTATAACCATTAGTCCATTAAAAAATGTCCAGCAATGACTGTTCTCTTTCCCCTATGGTTCCTTTTTCTCCAATTTTCAACAAATATATTCAAGGGAAATGAAACACCGAAAAACGCACCGAGTCGTCAAGTATTTAAAATTAAAACGGAGTGATCCAAGTATCGAACTCAGGGAACTTGCTTATTAGACAAAGTTTTATTCAGAAGTAAGGCATTGTTGGAACAACATTGATAAATGATGGTTAAAAACAGAAATAAACTACTTCTATGGTAAAAATAGTAAATGCAAGTAAGTAAAAGTTGACAACAATAGGTAAAAAGCGTTGGGTCTTTCTAACAAACAAGCTGATGCATATGAAGATATTTCTCTAATCAATCATGCTTTTGTGTTCTATGTTGTAGCCTAAGTTTAGACTAATTTAACCTAAGCTTCATCCGCAGATCCCTCTTGTAAGACTAGGCTTAACTTAAACAGCATATTCAGAAAACCTAAACCCCAACAATCCATCCCTGGTAATGTGGTTATTCAGTCCTGCTTCTATCAAGTTCTAAGGCAACAATACATTTTCCAATGCTAAAGTCACCTAACTATATACACAAATGGGTGATCAGACCAAGAGCATGCAAAAATTAAGCATTGAAAGAAGCATTGAACACATAAAACACAATTAATTAGATATTAAAGTAATTACATCAGTTGTTCCTTAGAAATCCCCAACAAGGGTGTTTAGCCAGCCATTACAGAAAAACCCTAACACAAATGAGATTGAGAGTACAGAATAATTGTTCCTTACAAGAGAAGAGGGATCCCTTTTCCTCTTCTCAGCACCTCACAATCACTCCACAACTCACTCATCTCTCTCTAATTGAAGAACCCTAGGCTTCCCTACAAAGTTGCTCCTCTTGCTGCCTCCAAAGCTTCTATCTTTAATTATGCGCAAAAGTATGTAGCTCTGGCCTCCAAATTCCTACCCTAATTCTGACAAATCAGGCTTTAAATAGGCTCTGAAATCATGATGTCGCGCTTAGTGCCACCCTCGCACTTAGCACGAGTTAGTGGGTTTGAGCTTAGCGCCAGTCATGCGCTGAGCCTGGCTAAAGACAACCATCGCGCTTAGCGCGTGGCCTTGATATTTATGCTTTGCCAGATTCTTCTGTCGCACTAAGCACACTGAAGCTGCGCTTAGCGTTGGATGCGCGCTGAGCCCAAATGGTGAGTTGAGCGCAATTGCTCCCTTTAGCACCTCAATATTTTAGCCTCTTTTGACCTGAAATTAAATAGATTTCATCATTAAATGAAATGAAAAATATTCTAGAGACAGCTATAACAATAAAACAAGATTTATTTACAAATCCCTACAAAATAACTATAAATTGGGGAAACTATACAAGTTTTGGAAAATGTTTTCTATACAAAAGTTAGTCGTGTAAGACGACTAACAATGACCATGCAAAATATCACTTTATGTTTACGCCATCTCTTATAAAGTCAATAAAATGAAATCAAATTAGATTATAAAAGAAATGATTTTTAAATATGGAAAATAAAAATCATCAATTTCTTATTTGTTAAGTGAAGATAAAAGAGATGACAATAATGATAATATATTTTGAAAGTGTTTAGAAGAACTTCCTCAATTGATAGTGTTGGATTATTAAATTCATTTATGCCACAAATTGAAAACAATATAAATTATTATGTTAGAAGAAAAATTGCATGAAAGCATGCAACTTTATGATTAAATTATCTTGCTCTCAGTAATTTTATCTATAAATTTATTTTCCAATAGCTTTAAGATAATAAATATGATGTAAAGTAATTACCATTTTCAGTTATGTGAATTAAAGGATTGTTGTATTTTTCTGTAGTATAGAGAAACAACTCTCTAATTCCTTTGGGATAAACATATAGCCAATTTGAAGCCGCTAGCAAATATAATTATAGATGGAGTTATATATAAAATAAAATAGTCATAATAATATGTTGCTAATTCTTAACATGGTTGTATACATACCATTGGACATATAGGAATCCCATTGTGTTGACCTACTCCCACAAAAAACAAAAAACAAAAATATTATCAAATTCATTATATAAAATTTAGAGAATAAAGGTATCCTTACTTGTAAGATTGGCATGAGAATCAGTAACGTAATTAAGTTTGGCATTGCTTAGCTTGTGTATGTTGCCAGCATAGTTAGAGGTGTAATAATTTAGTCCAAGAAAATCAAATGAGCCATTGATAAGCCTGACTTGATGTTTAGAGAACTTTGGCAGTCGTTAACCAACTAGACAACACATGCTTTGTGGATAGTTTCCTCATGTCAATGGTCTCATAAACCTATTATTATGCATTAGAATGATAAGTCATTAATATTGAATAGATGCGATGACTCACTTGAAAGGTCACCGAAAAAAAAGGAGGAAAAAAATTGATTTAACGATGATTTATCTACTTAAAATTTTTTATTATTTGGCCTTATTTCTTTTTTCATATCTATTGTGATATCTATTTAAAAGAGTTTCTCATTTTCTCCTTTTTTTTCATGACAAATGATTTGGTAAATTAGACTAGTTTGCTTCCTAATATAAGGTCTGTAAACTAGCTAGGCCCTTGTATTATAACAAAAAGGACTTATGAATGAGTTTTTTTCTATGTAGTGTTTGTCACTAATCATATTATAGACTATATTAGTATAATTTTTCTTTCTTTCTCACCTAACAACAACAAAATTTTGTACATACACATAATCACTTCTAGATTCACCTTAATCAGTAACTTATGGCTAGCCTACATTTATTTGGATAATGATATTACTCTAATATTACTGTTGAAAAAATGACATTTAACGATGGTTTTTAGGGTTTTTTAACGATGGTTTACAACCTTCATTATAGATGCATTATGAAAAGTCAATACTTTTTACGACAATTTCCAAACCTTCTTAGAAGGATACAATTTCTAAGATAATTTTGTCCCAGAACTGTCGTAGAAATTATTCTTTTAAAAAAAATAAAAATAAAAAATGGACGCTTCTAAGATGGTTCCTGGAAAAAACCATCTTAGAAAGTCAACCGTCTTAAGATGTCTTTTTTAAAAAAATAAAAAAAAGTGAGAATTCTAAAACGGTTTTCCAAAAACTGTCTTAGAAAGTAAACTTTCTGGAATGGTTTTTCAAAGAACCGTCTTAGAATGTGTTTTTTTTAAAAAAAATGAAAAAAATTAAGGATTCTAAGATGGTTTTTGAGAAAATCATCTTAGAAACTAGAATTTCTAAAATGGTTTTTCAGAGAACCGTCTTAGAATTTTTTTTAAAAACAATAAAATTAAAAAATTGAGAATTCTAACACAATTTTTCCAAAAACCGTCTTAGAAAGTAGAATTTGTAAGACAATTTTTCAGAGAATCATCTTAGAAGGCAAAGAGTCTGGAAGGCAAAGAGTTGGGAGGTACAGGCGGCCCTCATTTAGTGCAAAAAACCAGCATGCCTTCCCACCATATGGTTTGTCTCCCAACTATACACCACCCAATGTGGTGTACACTCCCGGTGAGGATGTCAATAACTCCGCTCCCATACTCATTGAAAGTCGACAACCTCAAACTAATCATGCACATGTCTCTCAACCAATGGGGGAAACACATGAAATACCCCATCGCAATCTAGCCAACTTCGAGCCTCGTCTCAGATAGGCCACCGAAGGGCAAGCAATTGGTGATATACCCCTGCAAAACACTTTGGAGGGCCCTCAGTATCACCCACAACCACACCCCTTGCATTCCACAGCGGGTAAAAACCCTCCTACTATGGCTGAAATGGGAAGGTTGGATCATCTAGAGGAAAGGCTCAGGGCCATTGAAGGAGGCGGAGATTATGTCTTTGCTAACCTAGAAGAGTTGTTCCTAGTACCCAATATTGCCACCCCTCCCAAGTTCAAGGTGCCGGACTTTGACCAATACAAGGGGACTACTTGCCCTAAGAACCATCTAAAGATGTATTGCCGGAAGATGGGGGCATACGCAAAAGATGAGGAACTGCTGGTACATTTCTTCCATGAAAGTCTTACTGGGGTAGCTGTTACCTGGTACACTAACTTGGAACCTTCCCGAGTCCATTCTTGGAAGGACCTAATGGTTGCCTTCGTTAGGCAGTATCAGTACAATTCTGATATGGCTTCGGATAGGATGCAACTACGGAACATGGGTAAAAAGGGGCATGAAGCCTTCAAAGAATATGCCCAAAGGTGGAGAGACCTGGCAGCTCAAGTGACACCTCCAATGACAGAAGGAGATGATCACAATAATAGTATACACATTACCAATGTTTTACTATGAAAAAATGGTGGCGTAAGCACCTTCAAGCTTTGTGGATTTGGTCTTTGTCAGTGAAAGGATTGAAGTGGGTCTAAAAAGAGGCAAATTTGATCATCCTACTTTGATGAATGCAAAAATTGGGGCAAATGAAGAGGATGAGAATGAGGGAGAAACCCTTGTTGTGACTACCATTCCTACACTGCCAAATTTCCCAATAGTCCAACAATGTCATTACTCAGCTAATAATAACCCTTCTCATTACCCACCACCCAATCATTCACAAAGGCCATCCCCAAATCAGCCGCAAGGCCTACCTACCGCATGACCAATGCCAAGCACCACCTTTAGCACAAACCAAAACACCAACCAAGGAAGGAATTTTGCAGCAAAAAGCCTATAGAATTCACCCCAATTCCAGTGTCCTATGCTAACTTGCTCCCATATCTACTCGATAATTCAATGGTTGCCATAACCCCAGCCAAAGTTCCTCAACCTCCATTTTTATGAGGATACGACTCGTACGCAACATGTGCTTATCATGGAGGAGTTGCGAGACATTCCATTGAGCACTGGATTACCTTGAAGCGTAAGGTGCAAAGTCTAATTGATGCAGGCTGGCTGAAATTTGAGGAGAATCGCTTGTGAATCCTAACATTGACAAGCGACACCACACATGGGCCAATTTTGAAAGTTGTTGTTAGATGTCTCTAATGACTCATTAGGATTTTCAAGTTTATGTCATTATTGTAAATCACAGTTACAATGCTAATAAAATGGATAAATTTGACATCTTTGTCCCTCATCCTCTTATAATTACATCTTTGCTTCCACTGGAATGTGAGTGCAAGCCATTGGTTTGTTTGCTCAAGCAACTTGCGTTCCTGAGTTTGGACTTCCAAGACTGTTCAATCAGAAATTACTCGTGCTACACATTTGGTGAGGGTGCCATAAACAAGGAGTAAAGCAGAAAAGTTCAAAAAGAAAAAGAAAAAAGCATTTGATTGACTGTGTTTTCAAGTAAAAATATAGACATTCATGTGACCTCATTTTATCATTCCTGAAAGTTTGTCTTTTTGAGAGTGAAGTGAGTTATCAAGAATAGGAGTCATTTGACTTAATTCGTCAACTGAAAAATCCTTCAACTGTTTCTCATCCTTGAAAATCCTTTTGGAGAATCAACCGCTTCTTTCATTCTTCCTTGCTACAAGGTTGTGGAAACAAAACAACGATGGATACCTCAGAGCCCTACACTAGGGCAATGAAAGGCACCATGCGTGAGCCTCAAGCGAACCTAGGGGCAGGTCAAAAGTTCTCACCCGTCGATGTTTTTAAACAAAAAAAGGGGGGACAAACCCTGGGATTTCAATGGATTGATTAAATGGCTCCATCATTGTCACTTAAAAATTGTCAAGTGAGTAAATCAAACAAGACATACACTCTGAGGGAGTTCCCAAAGAGATTTGCAAAAGGTAGGATGAGGTTGCATGAATTATCACCTCTTTCAAAAATCAAATCAAAATCACAAAATAGGGAAAGAATGTCATGAACATTGTACAACATTCCATTACATTGCATTGTTGCATACGAAGTCCGCATTTACCGCATTTCAAGACGAAGGTTGCATGCATCTGCATCCCTAAAAATCATGTTAACTGCATATATTTCTTAAATCTAATGTCCAATCTTTTGAATTTGGGATGATTGACCCTCTCGATGAGTCAATCTCTTGCTTTCTCATAAGGGTGGACCCTTGGGTACTAGTACCTATTGCCTTTAGAAGGCTACACGCCCTCGCCTTCAGAGGGCTGCATGCCCTCGCCTTCAGAGGGCTACACGCCCTCGCCTTCAGAGGACTACACGTCCTTGCCTTTAGAGGGCTACACATCTGCGCCTTCAGAGGGCTATAGGTCCTCTCCTTCGGAGGGTTACACGCCCTCGCCTTCAGAGGGATGCACGCCCTCGCCTTTAGAGGGTTGCATGTCCTCGCCTTGGGAGGGCTACACGCCCTCACCTTTAGAGGGTTGTATGTCCTCGCCTTTAGAGGGCTGCACGCCCTCGCCTTCAGAGGGCTCCACATCCACACCTTCAGAGAACTCAAGGTTTTCAGCCCTTAATGCTTAATCGAGGCTTGTGCTCTCGGGTGAGGGGCAGTAATTTCCTTTTATCAGTTCCTGGGCCACCTCCTGATCTTGAAGGGCGGCCAACTGTGCGAGCACAACTAGAGGAGGGGGCAGGTCTCCAGCTTCGATGAGGAGGCTATCGCATAGCTACTATGCATACCGGGGCAAGATTTTGCCCAGACCGCCGCAGGGAGACGAGTGTGGATCATGTGCACCAACACATGGACGATGTTGCTACCTAGCAACATTCTGCCTAGCGACCACAACTCTGATCTCCCCCTGCCCAAGTGTCAGCTGGTTTATGCCATCATGACATAGGTAAGTATGCACGTGGCTCAACTGATTTCTGATGCCATTTACTGTTTGCAGGGATCACGCCCGCAAGACACTCAGTAGACCCAGAGAAGTCCAATAGGGTCTTGGGGGTTTCCAGCTCTGGTTATGGGCCTTTGTCAGTCCTACAGGGTGCCCATCACCCCCAAGAAGGTCATCAGACCACCCATCATCAGAGCCTTCATCAAAAAGTATTGCGCCCCCAGGCAGGTGATGGAAGCTTGTTGCGGAGCTTCTATGGAGGCTGGATCTTTGAGCTTCAATGAGGTCCTTCAATGGTGATTTTCCACCATAGAGATGCAGCGGAAGGCAAAGGAGAAGAAGAGAGGGGAGGCACCATCCACTAGGGAATAAGCCATGGAAGAAGGAGCTTCACCACCAAGAATGTGCCTTGGATAAGAAGCTTGAAGAGGATGCTTTAATGGAGGAAAATAAATAGAGAAGGGGTAGCACGAAATTGAAGGAATAAAAGAGGAAGAGAAGTTGAACTTTGAGTTGTATCTCACAAGACTCTCATTCATCAAAGTTACAAAAAGTGTTACACATGCTTCTATTTATAGCCTAGGTAGCTTCCTTGAGAAACTTCATTGAGAAGCTTTCTTGAGAAACTTCCTTGAGAAGCTTCTTTAAGAAGCTTCCTTGAGAAGCTAGAGCTTAACTACACACACCTCTCTAATAACTAAGCTCACCTCCTTGAGAAGCTTCCTTGAGAAGATTCCTAGAGAAGCTAGAGCTTAGCTACACACATCTCTCTAATAGCTAAGCTCACCTCCTTGAGATGAGAAGCTAGAGCTTAGCTACACACCCCCTATAATAGCTAAGCTCACCCCCATGACAAAATACATGAAAATACAAAAAAAGTCCTTACTACAAAGACTACTCAAAATGCCCTGAAATACAAGACTAAAACCCTATACTACTAGAATGGCCAAAATACAAGGCCCAAAAGAAGAAAAAAATCTATTCTAATATTTACAAAGAAGAGTGGACCCAACCTTGGCCCATGGGCTCAGAAATCTACCCCGAGGTTCATGTGAACCCTAGGGCCTTCTTTAGTAGCTATAGCCCAATCCTCTTGGATTCTTCTATCCAATACCCTTGGGGGAAGGGCTGCATCATCCCCTCCACCTTGGAAAGGATTTGACCTCAAATCAAATAATAGGCTAAAAGAATTTCATACACTCATGAACAAATGAGTTAGACAAAGAAACAAGAAAAATAAAATTCAGCACAACATACGAAATCTTATGTGACAAGTTTCATGACTTCTATGACAAAACTACAATAGGTGAACAAGTCACCCTAGATTTTTGAGGTTTTATTCTACTTTAATGTTTTTGTAAGAATTTTATGGTTTAGGTTTCAGCCATAAAAAATAGCAAGACAAAACTCAAAGAAACCTAAACTCAACACAACTCATGGTTCAAGAACATGAACAAGAAATTTGAACCATAGAAAATCAAATTAAGCTTCTATAACAAGAATGGCCAGAATACAAGGCCCAAAAGAAGAAAAAAAACCTATTCTAATATTTACAAAGAAGAGTGGACCCAGCCTTGGCCCATGGGATTTGAAATCTACCTTGAGGTTCATGAGAACCCTAGGGCCTTCTTTAGTAGCTATAGCCCAATTCTCTTGGATTCTTCTATCCAATACCCTTGGGGGATAGGGTTATATCAGCAGGCGTAGGGTGAGGCACCACAGCAGCCTGGGGATGATCAGCAGTAGGCAACAGACGCATCGCCACCACCTCCAGAGTCCTCCTCAGCTCGTCTACAGAGGTTAGAGCGTTGCTTATGACACGTCGCCACCAGTAGGCGGCCAACCACCTGTGAGAAGTCAGGTAGCATGCGAAGACACCCAAGGGTTATTCGCGCCCACACACAATTCTGCCACCCCGACCTATGAGAAGTTGGGTAGCATGCGGAGACACCCTTTGGTTATCCGCACACTTGCTTTCATTATTCCAAGGATATCAAAGTCCTTTTATCCTCCCAGGACGAGCAAGTCCGGTGATATCTAGGATGATGATAGTCGTCTATTTCTAATCATATTTTTGAGATTTTTTCTGCAGATACTTTTTGTTATCCAAGGACAATCCAGTAAGATGACACGCCAAGAACCTCTTCTGCTGTCCAAAAACGATCAAGTCCGATAGCATCAGAGACATCATGGTTTTCACTAATAGAGCTATTGGTCAGTCGGGTAAGGATTTAGCTGGAACGAAATTTGTGTCTTATCTTTACTTCCCTTTTATCTCCAATAAAAGATAAGTAAAGAGGGACAACTGTCATACCTTAATTTCGTCAGGGGACCATTGTTTGTTGGCATACGACCTTCGTTTGACCACTTCAAAATGTGTAATACCCATTTTCGTGAAATCCATAAATTTTCGGGACGTTTTGGAAAGAAAATAGCAAAAAAAACAAAATGGGGGTGAACTTATCAAACATGAGCGTGCGCTCAAGAAACTTCATCTAGAACACTCTGCAAGGTGGGGGTGAACTAATCAATTGGGGGGTGCACTCAGGAAACTTAATTAGTAAGCAACCCTAGAGGGGGTGAACTTATCAATTAGTGGGTGTGCTAAGGAAACTTAAGTAGTAAGTAACAAGGGGGTGCACTTATCAAACATGGGGGTGTGCTCAGGAAATTTCATCTAGAACACTCTGGAAGGTGGGGGTGAACTAATCAATTGGGGGTGCGCTCAGGAAAGTAACCCTGGAGTGGGGGTGAACTTATCAATTGGGGGTGCGCTCAAGAATCATCCTTAAGAAGCCTCTGGGCGGCAACCACCTCCCATTTCTCCTATAAATAGGGGAAGGGGGCTGAGTTTAAGGGTCCAACATTTTTTTGCAATAAGCTTTCACTTGAATTGTAAGCCGATGTGCTTCTGTAACGCTTTTGAGACGTTTTTATGATCGATTTCGTGAACATTTTCGTCGTTCTTCGTTCGTTCTTCATTGTTCTTCGTTCTCCAACCAGTAAGTTTTTAAATTTGAATCATTCAATTCATTCTATGCACCTTCAGCGGTCCATTCTTGTTTTGTATGCTTTCATTTTTATTTCGCTTACTTTCGGTATTCTTTTCTTTCGTTTTTAACGAGCTTTTGACCGTTTATTTAAGCCGTTATCTCGTCAAATAATTGATAAAATGAATTTCAATCGATCATTTGTGTTGTAATCTCGTTTAATCACTGTTAAAATAAAATCCAACCAATCGTTCATGCTGTATTAATAATAAAATAATCAAAATATCTTGAAAAAAATAATAATAAAATATTCAAAATATCTTTTAAAAAATAATAATAAAATATTCAAAATATCTTTTAAAATAATAATAAAATAATAAAAAAAATCAGTCGGACGTTTTTCTTTGAAATTTTCCTTGAATGAATGGATTAATAACCAAAGTAAAACTCAGGCTAAAATCAACTCACAAATCAAGCTTTGTCCGCAAAAAGTCACTTAAAACCATTTTAAGGTCCAACGCCTTAAACGGTCCTCTTTGCTTTTGTCGGTTAACATGGGCCGTTCAAAACCATAAAATCAACACATAAACGTTACCGCTTCTCAAGAACTACGTAGGTTTGAGTTCCTCATCGCAATTGAGGATACGTAGGAGCAAAAGCCTCGCTTTTGTCGACCACCCCCAAGAGATCGTTAATGGTCCAACGCCTTAACGTTTCTCTCCTTTCAAAAACCAAGAGATCGTTAATAGTCCAACGCCTTAATGTTTCTCTCCTTTCAAAACCAAGAGATCGTTAATGGTCCAATGCCTTAACGTTTTTCTCCTTTTAAAAAATCAAAAGATCGTTTAAAGGTCCAATGCCTTAAACGACTTTTGTTCGGTTAAAATATATCTTGCGAAAAAAGGATAAAAACAACTTAACCAACGTTTAGTTCTAAAAGAACTATGTAGGTCTGATTTCCTCATCGCAATTGAGGATACGTAGGAGCAAGGGAAACACCCTTGTTGACCACAAAAACATAAAAATACAAAAGGCCCATAGAAAGCAAACAAACATAAAAAATGGGGAAAATACATAAAAATAGAAAAAGGGGAAAATACGTAGTTTTGAAGTCATATTTGCACACTTGATTGAAGGCTGTTGTCCCTTGTGATAGATGCGTGGGGTGCTAATACCTTCTCCGTGCGTAAAAACAACTCCTGAACCTTTCACACTTAAAGTTCGTAGACCACATATTTTGGTTTTTCCGACATTTTCCTCGAATAAACGTTGGTGGCGACTCCGCGCGCCTTCCTCCCTTGGAAGACGCACCCGTGAGCCTTCGCGTCACCCTCCCGCCGAAGGGTAAGCCGTGTCAAGTGGGTACAGGGGCACGAGCATCATCATCTCGAACTTCCCCAACATCAACCTTCACTTGGTCATTGCCCAAAGGGATGTTGTGGACAATTGTCAACCCTTCATAAACACTTCCAAGGGCAACCATGCGGGGAAGATTGTCATCAACATACAACCTAATGCTTGTCAGATGCACTCGTGTCTAGGTCTTGCCTCGAAGGATCAACACAACTTCCCTTTGTGCTGACGCGGGCAGCAGAAGAACCAACCTTAGGCTTAGGAATAAAGAATCAACAACAACCCTAAACATGAGAAACTACAAAAGAAAAAGGGGAGAGTGATGAGAATCCTGAAACTGGCCAAATACAGGCTAAAGGCCCAAGTGGAGAAGGACGAAGGCCCAAGTGGAGAAGGACAAAGCCCCTGAGTGGAGAAGGATGAAGGCCCAGAGGCAGAGACATTATCAAGACTATTAATTGTTGTTGAAGGCCCATAATAAATATGTTCTATTTTTATTAATAATTTTTATTTATTGTAATTTTGGCCCAAACTGTTTAGAAGGCCTATGTCTATTTTTATCTTTTTGATCAGATACACTATAAGTATTGGTTTTTGTTTTCAATAAAAGGAACTTTTGGCATTTTGATAAAATTTGGTGAGAGCTTCTCTCTGGGTTCCTTGTTGAACCAATCTCAGACTTATCAAGGTAATCCTTGTGGCGTCTACCCTGACTTATCTTCCTTCACTGGAAGTGGCGTCATCCAAAATCTCCGTAGCCTATATCAAGCGATCCGCTCCTAGTCAGGATCACATCATCTGGTATTAGAGCTTTAGCTCTTGATACAGGTTCTATCCTATCCTATTATTTTTCTTTGTAATTTTTCCAGGTTTGTGTTTTGTCCTTGTTCTGCTATTTGTTTTCTTGTTTGTGTCTTGTTGCGTTCTTGTTTGTGCCTTTGTTTCGTTCTTGTTCTTGTTCTTGTCACGTTTTTGTTCTTGTTCTTGTTTCTTGTGTCTTTCAGACTTTGTGTAACAAAAAAAATCTGTTCGAGTTCTGTTTCAAGTAAAAAAAAATTGCAGAAATATTTAAAAAAAAAAGAGAAGAAAAGAAGAAAAAAAAGTGGGTGTTGATCTTTGAACACGAAATTAAGGCAGTTAGAGGCTTTTGTTTGGCAGAAAATCGTGTACCAAATCCCTTTATCTGGATTCTTCTCTGAATTCTGAGTGTTTTGATATATAGTGGGCCTCAAACGAACAACCGTAGCAAAAGTTATGAGCATTTGAAGTTTACTTATCATATCTGTTATCTTATCTGTTATCCTATCT
Source organism: Glycine max (assembly GCF_000004515.6). Lineage (NCBI taxonomy): Eukaryota > Viridiplantae > Streptophyta > Magnoliopsida > Fabales > Fabaceae > Glycine > Glycine max. The sequence continues at coordinate 18,006,680 of NC_038255.2, read as the reverse complement.
GTTATCTTATTTGTTATCATATCTGTTATCCAAATTAAATCTAATTTATTATCCAAATCCAATCTAATCTGTTATCCAAATCAAATCTGAAATTCTGATACTGGGGACAGATGTCGTACAGGATGTCACGACATCACGCTTCAGAACATGCAGATTATATTTGACAGTGTGTACAGTTTAAACAAGAAGATAACACAAGAGAATTGTTAACCCAGTTCGGTGCAACCTCACCTACATCTGGGGGCTACCAAGCCAGGGAGGAAATCCACTAAAATAGTGTTAGTTCAAGGTCTAACAGCCACTGTTTACAACCTTCTCACCTAACCACTACCCGTGCAATCTCTACCTAAGAGCCACTCTTAGATATGAGAACCCCGCTCACTCCCTCTCACTCACACTCCCGTGTTTACAATCAATTCAAAGACACACCAGAGATTTCTCTCTGAACAATAGAGATCAACTCCACACACTAGAGATCAACTCTACACACTAGAGATCAACTCTACACACTCAGGTCCAACACTTGATGTTAGAGTAACATCAAGGTGGCTCACAAAACACTCAAGTCCCAAAACTCACAAAATAACTCTTCAATCCCGGACTTGGTACAGAACTCGTGCAGCCTTCATGTTTATATAGCAGTGTGCGTTTCTGGGCTGCAACTACTTGTGCTGGATGAGATCTATCATTCTTCCTGAAAATCTGCACTTAAAGATCTAAAAGATGCAGTTTGATCTTTTAGTTTTTATCTTTAATCTTTAATCCCTGAACGAACTCTTCTACTTTGAAATTTGAACTTTAATTATCTTTTAATTCGTTCCTAAAGATAGATCTTCTTATCTCTTGCTAACTGCACAATAATCTGTTAAAGATATAACAGAATTATATGTCCAGTATTATCAGGCCGGATGTCAGGACATCGTATCCGACATCGTGGATCCTGCAGCTTCACTACTTGACTTTTATCTTGCATTGTACAGCAACTCCAGTATTCTCGGGCAGGATGTCCTGGACATTGTATCCGACATCGTGAATCCTGCAGCTACAATTCTTCATTTGACATTTCATCTTGCCTTGTGCATTGTGCAGCCCGATCTTATTCTTTGACATAACGTTGGACATCATGTGCAGCAACTCCAGCTTTCCTTCATTGTCTAAGTGCTTATGTTTTAACAAAATCTTAGCCAATCTTTTAAAACTCAGTAGAGCTAAGCACTAACAATCTCCCCCTTTGGCAAATTTTGTCTAAAACATACTTAGACACTTCCTGAGCAGGTACGAGCAGTTATGCAAGTGGGATCAGCAACTTTCATTATCAGAGTAATCAAGCACAGCGGAATCTGTAGTTTAGACAAGTTGCAAGTCGTTTCCAGGATGTCAAGACATCTCACGTGACATCAGCTTTCTGCTCCTGCTCCCCCTGTCTCCATGCTTACTGCAGCATCTTCTATCAGCTACTAGGTTTTTCCAGGATGTCAAGACATCTCTCGTGACATCAGCTTTCAGCTCCCCCTGTCTTCATGCTCTTACTGCAGCATCTTCTATCAGTTACTAGTAGCTTACATCAGTCATCATCAGCAGCAGCAGTCTCCCCCTCAAAGTCATATACATACAACTCCCCCTCAAAATCATGAATCATGCATACATCGTATCCTACTGTCATACATCGTATCAATCATGCATAATACGACTATTGCATACATAGTATCCTACTGCTCAAAATCATGCATAATAGCCAGCATAATACTACTATTACTCCCCCTTTTTAGACAGAATTTGACAAAAGTAGAATGCATGAACTTAAGGTGCAAATATTACAGACCCATAGTAATCAATTGTTCAAAGGGACATGCCCCTTTAGCTAGTAAAAGGAAAAAGCAAAAATAAAGGTCTGATGGTCATGGGGTGGCTTCGGAATCATCATCTGATTCAGTATCCTCTGCTGCATCTTCCTCTTCCTCAGCAGCTTCTTCTTCTTCCTCGGCTGCTTCTCCATCATCAATGCCACTTTCTGAAAGCCTTTTGACCAGCCGTTCCAGCTCCATCTTCTTCTCTGTGGTGGCTTTGATGGTTGCTTCCAGCACCTTGCATGTGTCCTTGAGTTCAGCAATCAGAGCATCCTTGGACACAGCACCTGAAGCAGCAGCTTTCCCTGATGTCGAGACAATGTCTGGGACATGTGTCCCCTCAAACAATTTGTAATGCAGGGATAGAGGAGATTCTCTCTTCATCACAGAGTCAGTGTAGTTTAAAATATTGGGATGTTGACTCAACATAATGCCACACAATACAGTTGGGAAGGCAATGGGTAATTTGACAGCAAAGGATTCTGAATGCTTAACAGTTTGATCAAATATATAGTTTCCAAAATTAAATTTGGACTTGGTTCCAACAGCATATAGAAATTTACCCAAACCTGTGGCAACAGTGGAAGTATGATTGGTGGGTACCCAGTTTGCAGCTCCAATCCTGTGCAGGATTGCATATTTCACACTTAGCTTCCCTGCAGACAGCTTCCCTTTCTTTGGCCAATGCTGGACTTGTTTGGCAGTGATTTCTTTGGCAATTTGATGCTCAGAGACAGTAATATCTACCACTCCATCTGTTGGTCTGTCCAGGTATTTGTTGATCACAGCAGGGGAGAATCTAACACATTTTCCTCTGACAAACACTCTTTGATACTCATCACTCTTTCTGTTTGTTATGTCAGAGGGAATGTTGACAATGAATTCCTTGACTAGACTCTCATAGCAGTCTCCCAACTTGGTGACTGTTTTCAGTAGTCCAGCAGCCTTGATGAGGTCCATTATCTCCTTGCAATCCAAGGCATCTCTTCCCAGTTCTCTTTCAACCGCAAGTCTGCGTTGATACACATATTTCCACTTTTCAACATTGCCAATGGAGTGGAAAGAGATGTTGTCCAGTGGTGCATCAGGAACATTTCCAGGCACCTTTCTCCCAGATTTCTTGGCCCTCTTTGATGTCGAGACATCTAGTTCGACATCATCATCAGAATCAGATGAGGAAATTTCTTTCCTCTTCTTGGAGGGGATTGCAACTTTGCTCCTTCTAGATGTGGTAGGAGTGATTGGAGTGCTCTTCTTCTGTGCCATAGTCTTGATTCGTCCTGACCTCTTAATGGGGGTTTTCCCTTTTCTGCTTTGTAACCTTTCTGCAATGCCAGGTGCCAACCTGTTGGCAATGGGTTCCTCATCAGATTCTACTTCTTCAAGGTCAATGAGGTCACCTGGAGCAGGTTCTGGTGCCCGTGGTGCAGGGGTCTCCTCTGAGGCTTGATCCTCTTCTTCTGTTGATTCCTCTTCACTGGGTGAAGGGAGGGCTTCATCATTTGGAGCGGAGGATGTTGGAACATCTTTATCAACATCAGGCACAGAAACATTCGGGGTGGAGGATGTTGGAACATCTTCACCAGCATCAGGAACAGAGGCGTCTTTCAAAATGCTACTCACAATACTGCGGATCTTCTTATCCATCTCCGGGTCTACTTCCCTAGGACTTGTTGCAATGCTAGGGTTTTCAGAAATCTTTACTCCCTGTTGTCGTTTGGGAACCAGTTTTTCAGGAACAGGGGCTTGACCAGGAATCATCTGTATGGGCTGGATATTGAGTTCAGGTCGTTCCTGGTTTGATGGTGCAGAGGGTGAACCAGGAGCTGAAGTTTCTTTTGGTGAGGTAGCCATGGAAAAGCAGAGTGTTTGGAATGATTTCGTAAATCTCAGAGAGCTGTTAGGGAATGCTGAAAACGAGATTACCACGAAAATATAAGTTTGAATGAGGAATGTAGAGGGACGTGTGAAGCAACGGTCGAATTTGCTTTGGTTTAGTAGTGAACGTGCTATTAATGTTAAGTGAGACGTTTGAGCACGTTCAGATAGCAGTAGCTGCTATAATTCCTCTAGCAGACAAATGCCCAGCTTGCCCCTCAGTTTTTCAAACTGATTTGCATCCAATGCCTTTGTGAAAATATCTGCTATTTGTTCCTCAGTGTCAACATGCTCCAGTGTGATAACTTTATCATCAACAAGCTCTCTGATATAGTGATGTCTGATGTCAATGTGCTTGGTTCTGCTGTGTTGCACAGGATTTTTTGAAATATTAATAGCACTTAAGTTGTCACAGTATAATGTCATGACATCTTGTTCGACATTGTACTCCTTGAGCATCTGCTTCATCCAAACTAGTTGTGAACAGCTGCTTCCTGCTGCAATATACTCTGCTTCTGCAGTAGATAGGGACACACAGTTCTGCTTCTTGCTGAACCATGAAATAAGATTGTTGCCCAGATAGAAGCATCCACCAGAAGTGCTTTTTCTGTCATCTGCACTTCCAGCCCAATCAGCATCACAATACCCAACCAGCATTGAATCTGAACAATGATAGTACATAATCCCATAGTCACTGGTGCCGTTTACATATTTCAGAATTCTCTTTACTTGAGTCAAGTGACTTATCTTAGGATTGGCTTGATATCTTGCACAAACACCTACTGCATAGGTGATGTCGGGTCTGCTAGCTGTTAAATATAGTAAGCTCCCAATCATGCTTCTGTACAGACTTTGATCAACACTGGTGCCAGCTTCATCTTTTGACAGCTTCAAGTGAGTAGGTGCAGGTGTTCTTTTATGGCTGGCATTCTCCATCCCAAACTTCTTGACAATGTTCTTTGCATACTTGCTTTGTGAGAGGAATATGGAGTCTTTCATCTGCTTCACTTGAAGTCCCAGAAAATAAGTCAGCTCTCCAACAAGACTCATCTCAAATTCAGATTGCATCTGTTGGACAAAATGTCGAAGCATCTCATTCGACATCCCTCCAAACACAATGTCATCAACATATATCTGTGCTATCATCAAGTTATCAGCATCTTGTTTGACAAAGAGAGTCTTGTCAATTCCTCCCTTCCTATACCCTTGCTGAGTAAGGAACTCTGTTAGCCTTTCATACCAAGCTCTTGGAGCTTGCTTCAATCCATAGAGAGCTTTCTTGAGCCTGTATACATGATCTGGATGAGTTGGATCTACAAATCCCTTTGGCTGCTCCACATAGGCTTCTTCATTCAGGTATCCATTCAGAAACGCGCTCTTCACATCCATCTGGTACAGCTTGAATTTGAGGATGCAAGCTACACCAAGTAACAATCTGATGGATTCAAGTCTAGCAACAGGAGCGAAAGTTTCATCAAAGTCTACACCTTCAATCTGAGTGTAGCCTTGAGCAACAAGTCTGGCCTTGTTTCTGGTTATAACACCTTCTTCATTGGTTTTGTTCTTGAAGATCCACTTGGTACCAATCACATTAGTTCCCTCGGGTCTCGGAACTAGCTCCCAGACTTCATTCCTTTTGAATTGCTCCAATTCTTCTTGCATAGCATTGATCCAGAACTCATCAGTCAGTGCCTCTTTCACATTCTTGGGCTCAATTTTGGAGACAAAACATGAGTTGGAGACAATCTCAATCTCCCTTGATCTTGTAGTGACTCCTCTGTTTGGATCTCCTATAATCAGCTCCTTGGGGTGCATCTTCTGGATTCTAATGGAGGGTTTCTTGTCAGGTTGGTTGATGTTTGGTTCATCTGTAGCAGAATCAGAGTTTTCTGCATTTTCTGCACTTTTAGTTGTATCTGCTACATTGTCTCCCGATGTTCTGACATCTTCTTCGACATCCTTCTTTCTTGCTGGAGTTAGATCATCAACAACCACATTGATGGATTCCATCACAGTTCTGGTTCTGGAATTGAATACTCTATATGCTCTGCTGTTTGTAGAGTATCCCAGGAATATTCCTGCATCACTCTTGGGATCCATCTTTCTCCTTTGCTCTCTGTCTGCCAAAATGTAACATGGACTTCCAAAGATGTGGAAGTGCTTGACAGTTGGCTTCCTCCCTTTCCAGATTTCGTACAGTGTGGTAGGAGTCCCTCTTCTAAGTGTGACTCTGTTGTGGATGTAGCATGCTGTGTTCATGGCTTCAGCCCAGAGATTATAGGGAAGTTCTTTGGCATGAAGCATGACCCTAGCAGCCTCTTGCAAAGTCCTGTTTTTCCTCTCAACTATGCCATTCTGTTGTGGTGTAATGGCTGCAGAGAACTCATGAGTGATGCCTTCAGATGTGCAGAATTCAGTAAACCTGCTGTTTTCAAACTCTCTGCCATGGTCACTCCTGATTCTCTTGATGACACAGTCTTTTTCTCTTTGAAGTCTTAGACTCAACTCCTTGAATACTTCAAAGGTGTCTGATTTTTCTCTGATAAAGTTGACCCAGGTAAATCTGGAGAAATCATCCACAACAACATAGGCATACCTCTTTCCTCCAAGGCTTTCAACTTGCATAGGCCCCATCAAGTCCATGTGAAGTAGTTCCAGCACCCTGGAAGTGGTCTGATGTTGAAGCTTCTGGTGGGACATCTTGACTTGCTTTCCAATCTGACATTCACCACAAATTCTGCCTTCTTCTATTTTCAGATTGGGAATGCCTCTAACAGCACCTTTGTCAATGATTTTCTTCATGCCTCTTAAGTGCAGATGTCCAAATCTTTGATGCCATATTCTGACTTCATCTTCTTTGGAGGATAGACATGTGGAGGAGTAACTGGTTTCTTGAGGTGTCCATAGGTAACAGTTGTCCTTTGATCTGCTGCCCTTCATTAGAACTTCACTCTTCTCATTTGTCACCAAGCATTCTGACTTTGTGAAGTTTACATTGAATCCTTCATCACACAGCTGACTGATGCTGATCAAGTTTGCAGTCAGTCCCTTCACCAGCAGTACTTTGTTCAGACTAGGAAGTCCATCATGAACTAGCTTTCCCATTCCAATGATCTTTCCTTTAGAGCCATCTCCAAATGTCACATAGCTAGTGGAGCAGGGCTCAATGTTCACCAGGAATTCTTTAACTCCTGTCATGTGTCTGGAACAGCCGCTATCTAGGTACCAATCTTCCTTAGCTGAAGCTCTAAGTGAAGTATGAACAACAAGACTGACAATCTTGTGTTTTGGAACCCACATCATCTTCTTTCTGCTGTTGCTACTTTGCGTTCCATGATGTGGATGGCCATGTAGATGATAGCAAAAGGGCTTTATGTGACCATACTTGCCACAGTAGTGACACCTCCACTTCTTTCTTTTGCTCCTTTTCTGCTGCGTTCCATGATGTCGAGACTGATGTTGTGACATCGTGGCTCCAGTGCTGTTTTTGGCAGGAACAAATTCTGTCATGGTTGTTCTGTCAGCAGACTTAGGATTAAATCCAAGTCCTCTCTGGTTTCCAACATTCTTTCCAAGCTGCAGCACCTCATCAAGCGTATCTGAGCCTTTATTCAGCATCTTTATTGATTTTGTCATGTTTTCCAGTTTAGAGTTCAGAAAACCAACTTCTCCTTTAAGCTCAGAGATCTCCTCTTCATGTGCCTCCTTTTTAGCCTCCAGATCTGCAATGACCTTCTTCAGTTGTGCTTCTTGCTGAAGGATCTTCTCACTTTTGATGCATAGTTTTCTATAGGATATAGCAAGCTCATCAAAAGTGATTTCACTATCTGTATCACTTGAGTCTTCAGCAGATTCAAATCTCCCAGTGAGTGCATTTACATCTCTGTCAGAATCACTTTCTTGTTCACTCTCTGTATTATCAGACCGACATACAGAAAGTCCTTTCCTCTGCTTCTTGAGATGAGTGGGACATTCAGCTATGATGTGTCCATAGCCTTCACACCCATGGCATTGAATTCCTTTGCTGTGACTGGGCTTTTCATCTGACCTTTTCTGGTATTTACTACCTTTCCTGATGTCGAAAGGGATGTTCTGGACATGTGGTTTCTGCCTCCTGTCCATTCTGTTCAGCACTTTGTTGAACTGCTTTCCAAGGAGCACAACTGCGTTAGTCAGATCAGTATCCAGGTCATACTCACCTTGTTCTCCTTCATCATTGGACACGAAAGCCAGATTCTTGCTCTTCTTTTCAGCCCTATCCGAGAGTCCTAGCTCAAAGGTTTGAAGGGAACCAATGAGTTCATCTACTCTCATGTTGCAAATGTCTTGGGCCTCCTCTATTGCAGTGACTTTCATGTCAAATCTCTTAGGCAAGGATCTGAGGATCTTTCTCACCAGCTTTTCATCTGTCATCCTCTCTCCCAAGGCAGTGCAAGCATTGGCAATTTCAAGAATGTTCATGTGGAAGTCATGAATACATTCTTCCTCCTTCATCTTCAGATTTTCGAATTTTGTAGCCAATAGTTGCAATCTGGACATCTTCACTTTGGAGGTTCCTTCATGAGTGGTTTTCAGGATCTCCCATGCATCTTTGGCCACTGTGCATGTGTTGATTAGTCTGAAGATATTCTTGTCAACTCCATTGAATAGAGCATTCAAAGCTTTGGAGTTTCCAAGTGCCAATTCGTCTTCTTCTTTAGTCCAGTCTTCTTCTGGCTTCAATCCATCAGTGGGCTTTCCTTCTGTGTCCAGCATCTTGGGATGTTCCCAGCCTTTGATGACAGCTTTCCAGGTTCTGCTATCCAGTGATTTGAGGAAGGCCACCATCCTTGCTTTCCAGTATTCATAGTTGGTTCCATCCAGAATTGGTGGTCTGTTCACTGGTCCTCCTTCTTTCTCCATGTTCATCAGAATTTATCTTCCTAGATCTCACTCAGTGATTTCGAGTGCCCGCTCTGATACCAATTGAAATTCTGATATTGGGGACAGATGTCGTACAGGATGTCACGACATCACGCTTCAGAACATGCAGATTATATTTGACAGTGTGTACAGTTTAAACAAGAAGATAACACAAGAGAATTGTTAACCCAGTTCGGTGCAACCTCACCTACATCTGGGGGCTACCAAGCCAGGGAGGAAATCCACTAAAATAGTGTTAGTTCAAGGTCTAACAGCCACTGTTTACAACCTTCTCACCTAACCACTACCCGTGCAATCTCTACCTAAGAGCCACTCTTAGATATGAGAACCCCGCTCACTCCCTCTCACTCACACTCCCGTGTTTACAATCAATTCAAAGACACACCAGAGATTTCTCTCTGAACAATAGAGATCAACTCCACACACTAGAGATCAACTCTACACACTAGAGATCAACTCTACACACTCAGGTCCAACACTTGATGTTAGAGTAACATCAAGGTGGCTCACAAAACACTCAAGTCCCAAAACTCACAAAATAACTCTTCAATCCCGGACTTGGTACAGAACTCGTGCAGCCTTCATGTTTATATAGCAGTGTGCGTTTCTGGGCTGCAACTACTTGTGCTGGATGAGATCTATCATTCTTCCTGAAAATCTGCACTTAAAGATCTAAAAGATGCAGTTTGATCTTTTAGTTTTTATCTTTAATCTTTAATCCCTGAACGAACTCTTCTACTTTGAAATTCGAACTTTAATTATCTTTTAATTCGTTCCTAAAGATAGATCTTCTTATCTCTTGCTAACTGCACAATAATCTGTTAAAGATATAACAGAATTATATGTCCAGTATTATCGGGCCGGATGTCAGGACATCGTATCCGACATTGTGGATCCTGCAGCTTCACTACTTGACTTTTATCTTGCATTGTACAGCAACTCCAGTATTCTCGGGCAGGATGTCCTGGACATTGTATCCGACATCGTGAATCCTGCAGCTACAATTCTTCATTTGACATTTCATCTTGCCTTGTGCATTGTGCAGCCCGATCTTATTCTTTGACATAACGTTGGACATCATGTGCAGCAACTCCAGCTTTCCTTCATTGTCTAAGTGCTTATGTTTTAACAAAATCTTAGCCAATCTTTTAAAACTCAGTAGAGCTAAGCACTAACAAAATCTAATATATTATCCAAATCAAATCTGATCTTTTATCCAAATCAAATCCAATCTGCTATCCAAATCAAGTCCAAGTTGTTATCCCAAATCAAATCTGTTACTCAGTCTGTGATAATTATATTGTCTTTCCTTTTATTTTATATTACCTTGTTTCATACCCTAATTTCTTCTGGGGACCATCCATTGTTGGGATGCGACCCTCGTTTGACCACTTTGAGGTATTTGGCACCCATCGTTAGGCAATTGGTGAAGTTCCGAGATATTTCGGAAGCTGAAAGAAAAGCGCTGTAGCACAATCCGTGAAGTTCTGTGACATGCCGGAAATTAAAAGGAAGTGTTAGTGTGCAATCCGTAAAGTTCTGTAACGTTCAGGAAGGCAAAAAAGGGATGATTACGTAATCCGTAAGGTTCCACAACATTACGGAAAGAAAACAAGTATTGTTACGAAATTCGTAAGTTTCCGTAACTTTACGGAAAAAGAATCACCAAAAAAGGCAAGAGGTGTATTTAGTAAAAATAGAGGTTCAAATAGCAACCAGGCCCACTTGGGCCTTCCAGGATGTTCCTCCAGAAGGCGGTTGCTTCTGGAGAAAGCAACCTAGCTCGCTTGGGCGAGCTGGGTGGCAAGCTCCTCCCCTATTTTCCTATAAATAGGGGGAGGAGTGAATGAGAAAAAGGTTCAGCCCTTCTGGTATTTCGGGATCACTTAAAATTAGTGAGGAAAATGGTTTCCGTGAAGAAAATCCAAGCTGAGGCGCTTCCATAACGTTTCCGTGGGTGATTTCGCTAAGATTTTCAACCGTTCTTCGACGTTCTTCGTCGTTCTTCGGTCTTCAACCGGTAAGTTCCCGAAATCGAACTTTTCAATTCATTCTATGTACCCTTAGTGGTCCTCATTTGTTTCACGTGCTTTTATTTTCATTTCATTTACTTTCCGTACCCCCTTTTGACGTGCTTTAGTCATTTGCTTAAGTCATTTTCTCGCCTAATCAAAAAATAAAATAAATTTCCACCGATCATTTGATTTGTAATATCCGTTAATTTCTGTTAAAATGAAATCCGACCGTTCGGTCATGCTGTAACCACGTTGGAAACCAAAAAGAGGTAAAATAATAATATAATAATCAAAAATATCTTTTAGTAAAATAAATCAAAAAAATCAATCGGACGTTTTTCTTTGGGATTTCTCTTTCTTAAATCGAATCGACTAATAACCAAAGTGAAACTAAGGCTAAAATCAATTCATAAACCAAACTTTTGTCATCGCCTAAAAAAGCCATTTTCGAAGGTTCAATGCCTGAAAATGGTCTTTTCTGCTTTTATTAGTTAAGTGTAGATTTCTAAAAGGCCTAAAATCAATATGTAACTTTGTTACTTCTTTCAAAAATAAAGAAATCATTAATGGTCCAATGCCTTAATGTTTTTCTCACTTTTCAAAAGAATCGAAAGATTGTCTAAGGGTCCAACGCCTTAAATGACCTTTCATTCAATAAAAACATATATTGCAAAAAAGGATTAAAAAAAATAACTTAACCAAAACGCTTTGTTAACAAAAGAACAACGTAGGTATGATTTTCTCATCACAATTGAGGAATACGTAGGAGCAAAGGGAAACGCCCTTGTCGACCACAAAAAGATAAAAACATAAAAAGGCATAAAAAAGACATAAGAATGTAAAAAGGGGAAAAGAATATAAATTGAAGTCATATTTGCACATTTGATTAAAGGCTGTCGTCTCTTGTGATGGACGCGTGGGGTGCTAATACCTTCCCCGTGCGTAAATACAACTCTCGAACCTTTCACTTAGAATTCGTAGATCACGTATTTTCCGGTTTTTCCGACGTTTTCCTCAAATAAACATTGGTGGCGACTCCACGCGCCAAAGGGTAGGTTGCGACAGTTGGCGACTCCACTAGGGACTATTTTTTGAGAGTTAGGCCATTTAATCTTGTGCAATGTTTTATCATAACATCCTCCTTTGTTGGTTTCCCTCTATTTTCCTTATGTTCTTGTGTATATAACTCTTTGATGCTTTTAGTGTGTTTTAAAATGTATGCATGTGGTAAATATTTTCATTTGATGCACACAAACACCCAACACTATTTGCACACACGGTGATTTGAAAAAAAGGGCCCTATACTCGGGTTCGTGGGAACATAAGGAGTGGAGGTGAGTCTGTGATCATGCTAGGTCTCCGACTTGCTTGATTATAGTGAACCCTCATCTAGAGTTTTTCTCTTTGATAACATATTGTTGCTAGTAGTCCCTACTGCTGCAATATGTTCTTCGAAGAGGATGATATCTCTAGACACCATCAAGAGAAATATGACCACCTTGGAGATTATCACTAAAACCCCTTTTAGCTCTCTCCCATATAGGTCCCTTGAATAGGGGCACGAAGCGGACACGCTGCGTGCCATTTTCACACTGCCATGCATAAAGTTTCACGTACCCTTTTGCTTATATTTTGTGAATATTGTCATACTGTACATTCCCGTGTTGCGCCTTTCGCATATGCATCACGCACGGATTCTGTTTTGATCCCCTATCTTTGGCAAACCAACGGAGAGTCCGTGCCACCTTCTTAAATACGGAGACCATTTCCCGAGCTCCCGTATTCATAAATTGCATTTGTGTCATATGCATTTCTTCATGCATTCATCCATTCCACCCATGATAGATGTCGGAGTTTTAATTCGCACCGATTTTTGTTCACTTTAGTAAAACATGGGATCAAGTCGAATACCTTCACTTAAAAGGAGGTTCTATCAAGTCAAGGTCAAGAGCCTAGGAATCACTAGTTTAAAAGAGCTAGGGCAGTTGATGGGTCAGCTCCAGCGGAAAGCTTTTCGTAAAGCTTACGGTAAAATCTGGGACCTAGCCATGGTAGAAGTCTCCATAGAGGCCATTGCCTCCCTCGCCCAGTATTATGATCAGCCGTTGAGGTGCTTTACCTTTGGGGACTTCCAACTGTCACCCATGGTGGAAGAATTTGAAGAGATCCTAGGATGTCCTCAAGGGGGAAGGAAACCCTACCTCTTCTCAGGGTTCTATCCCTTATTAGCTAGAATTTCCAAGATAGTCCAAATCTCGGCGCAGGAATTAGACCACAGGAAGCAAGTCGAAAATGGGGTGGTTGGAATACCGAGAAAATATTTGGAGGCAAAAGCCCGAATCTTGGCAGGCAAAGGTGAATGGGCCCCGTTCATAGACATTCTCACACTATTGATCTTCGGAGGAGTCCTCTTTCCGAATGTGGATGGGCTGGTGGACCTAGCAGCGATCGACGCTTTTCTCGCCTATCATGACCACAAGGAAAGCCCGGTTGTCACTATGCTAGCCGACCTATATGACACCTTTGACCGAAGATGTGAGAAGAGCAGTACGAGGATTGCTTGTTGTACTCCAGCTCTTTATGTATGGTTAGTTTCGCACCTTTTTCGCCAAGAGGTAAGGCATGCTTGCCCGCTAGAAAGTCACCGCTCATGCACAGAGAAAGGAGGCGCAAATTGAGACCAAGTCTTAGCAAGCAAAGAAGGAGCATCTGTCAACTGGTTCCCTCGATGGAAGGAAGGAAGAACCAGAGTTCTTATTTCACGCGGAGGATTTCCAAATGTTCCCTTGATGGGGATGAGGGGTTGCATCAGCTACAATCCCGTTCTTGCTATAAGACAACTTGGCTAACCTATGAGAAGGGTGCCACTAAAGGATGAGCTCGCGCATGTCATTTCACGAGGCTTCAATAAGACCAACATGGAGACACTTCAGAAGGTCCACAAGGCATGGGAGGTGTTGCAAAAGAAGGACAAGGAACTCGGGGGCAATAACAATGGGCCCATCGGTGGCTATCGTAAGTGGTTAAAAGCCCACGTGCAAGGTTTGGATTGGCTTCCAAGTTTGAGAACCGCTAAAAGAGAGGAAGTTGAGGCACCGGAGGAAGACAAAGAAGTGCAGGCCCTTAGGGCAAAACTCGAGCAAGCCCAAATAGTTAAAGAAAGGTTCAAATCAGTAGCTATGAAAATCTAAAAAGAGAATACCGAACTGAGAGATGTAAATGTGGCTACCACCAAAGCCTTGGAACGAGAAACCAAGAGAGGGCTTGTAGGGAAGAACACGGCCGGAACAAGTTCCGAGGGGCTCTGTGGGGTAGCAACAGCGAGCTTAAACTCCAAAGAGAGGAAAGGGACCAATCACGAGTAGACAGTTTGATCTTGAAAGATGAATTGAAGGCTTGCTCGAGGTCCAAAAGAAGTTTGTCTCAGCGGTTATGCGAGACAGAGACCAACATGTTAGCTATTATCACCAAGTACCAAGAAGAACTAAATTTATCCACAGCCCATGGGCATAGAGTGGCAGACGAGTATGCCCAAGTGTACGCGGAAAAGGAGGCTAGAGGAAGGGTGATCGACTTGCTACATCAAGAGGCAACGATGTGGATGGACCGATTTGCCCTTACCTTGAACGGGAGTCAAGAGCTTCCCCGACTGCTAGCCAAGGCCAAGGCAATGGCGGACACCTACTCCGCCCCCAAGGAGATCCACAAACTTCTCGGCTATTTTCAGCATATGATAGATCTAATGGCCCATATAATTAGAAACCGCTAGGGAACTTGTATTGTCACTCAGATCTTGACTAGTTATAACTTTTTGAATAAAATGAGTTTATCCCATGTTTTTACTCAAAAAGTCAGTGCGAATCAAATCACTTCTGCATTTTATCTCTAACATGCATTCATTATTTTACCTACTCCTCACGTTTAGTTTTTTAGGAAAAAATACCATAACTAAACCCACCCCAAGGCATCCCTATCACACCAAATCCAAATCTAGAACGATGGGTGATCAAGAGGAGACACGGGAAAAGATGAAAGCCGACATGTCGGCTCTGAAAGAACAAATGGCTTCCATGATGGAGGCCATGTTAGGAATGAGGCAACTCATGGAGAAAAACGTGGCCACCGCTGCCGTCGTTAGTTCGGCTGCCGAAGCACACCCAACTCTCTTAGCTACCACGCACCATCCTCCCCCAAATACAGTAGGACGAGGAAGGAGCACACTGGGGCACAACAACAACCCCCATTTGGGATACAACCGGGTGGCTTACCCTTATGGATTGCCACCTAATTACACGCCGCCAGTCATGCAAGATGATGCGGGTCATGTCTCTTTCCCCATCCTTGAAGGGGAGCCTCCACGATAGCCCGATGAGGTCCACGAAGATCATCAAGAGTATGCCCAAGGGGATGTCAAGTTCTACCCCCCGATCCCCGTCGAGGGGCCGACACCCAACACTTTGCCTCAGCCCAACCTCACAGCACAGACAATATTCTTGTCCACAAAAGGACCACCCCCGGCGACTAAGGAAAGAAGGAAACTCGATCTCCTCGAGGAGAGATTGAGAGCTGTTGAAGGCTTCGGTGACTATCCGTTCGTAGACATGACAGATCTTTGCTTAGTACCAGATGTCGTCATCCCCCCAAAATTCAAAGTGCCCGATTTCGACAAGTATAAAGGGACGACTTGTCCTAAAAACCATCTCAAGATGTATTGTCGCAAGATGGGAGCGCACTCTAGGGATGAGAAGTTGTTAATACATTTTTTCCAAGATATCTTAGCTGGAGTTGCGGTTGTTTGGTACACTAATCTGGAAGCTTCCCGCATCCATACTTGGAAGGACCTGATTACTGCTTTCCTAAGGCAATATCAGTATAATTCCGATATGGCTCCCGATCGCACTCAGCTACAGAATATGTTTAAAAAGGAAAATGAGACCTTTAAAGAATACGCACAGTGGTGGAGAGACCTGGCGGCACAAGTGGCCCCTCCCATGGTCGAAAGGGAGATGATCACCATGATGGTTGACACCTTGCCAGTGTTTTACTATGAGAAGTTGGTAGGCTACATGCCTTCCAGCTTCGCGGACTTGGTATTCGCCGGGGAAAGAATTGAAGTAGGGTTGAAAAGAGGAAAGTTCGATTACGTCTCCTCCACAAGTACCCATGCTAAAAGAGTCGGAGCAACTGAGGCAAAAAGGAAGGAGGGAGATACTCATGTCGTCACTTCGGCACCCGCATGGGTTAAGCTCCCGCAGACCTCTCATGGTACACATCAATATGCACAACATCATCCGAGCTTTTCAGCCCGCTCTGGGAACTCCTCCAATTCAGCATCCGTGCAGCCTATGGCACCCATCCAGAGGGTGGCCCCCCAAGTTCTGACTCCAACCACAACTCGCCCGGCCAGCAATTCCAACGCAATGAGGAACTTTCCCCCGAAGCCAATTCCAGAATTCACCCCACTCCCAATGACGTACGAAGACCTCTTGCCATCCCTTATCGCCAACCAAATGGCCGTAATAACTCCCGGGAAGATCTACCAACCCCCTTTCCCAAAGTGGTATGATCCTAACGCAACTTGCACGTACCATGGGAATACCCCGAGGCATTCCATCGAAAAATGCTTGGCCCTTAAATACAAGGTCCAACATTTGATAGATGTTGGATGGCTGACATTTCAAGAGGATCGGCCCAACGTGAAAACCAACCCGCTCGCAAATCATGGAGGGGGAGCGGTTAATGCCATTGAGTCAGATAGGCCGCGCAGGTCTAAACCTTTAAAGGACGTGGCAACCCCTAGGAGGTTTATCTTTGAGGCCCTACAAAAGGGAGGTGTGATTCCCCACGGTGGGCATAAAGAGGATTCTTGTTTGCTGCATCCCGGTCAGCTACATAACATGGAAACATGTTTGGCAGTAGAGGAATTGTTGCAGCGAATGATAGATCAAGGCTGACTGGAAGTCGGTGATGAGGGGAGGGAAAAGCAGCATATATGTATGCAGTCTGCGGATGCGAGAAGTTTTGGAAAGCCTAAACCTTTGGTGATATATTTCACCAAGGACGTAGCTCCACAAAAACCCCAATACCCCCCGGCAACTAAACCTGTTCCTTTCCCATACCAAAACAGCCACGCAGTCCCATGGAGGTATACACCTCCGAGTGAAAGGGAAGAAGAAGCCACCGACGTTAGCTGATTGTCGGCCAAGGTAACCAATATCACGGGGCTGAGCGGTGTGACCCGTAGCGGTCGCGTGTTTGCATCTTTCGACTTGCCAACACAACCGGCAAACATTAAGGGAAAGGCCAAGATGGTGGAGGAGCAAAATGACAAGACGACCCTCACTCCGAACGAGGATATTCCGGTAAAGGGTCTTCCGGAGAAAAGGGATGGCTACAGCAAGAAGGAAGTGTCACTAAAGGAAGCAAGCGAGTTTCTCCGCATTATTCAGTAGAGCGAGTTCAAGGTCATTGAACAGCTCAACAAAACCCCGGCCATGGTCTCTTTTTTGGAATTACTCATGAGCTCTGAGCCTCATCAGGCTTTGCTAGTAAAGTTCTTGAACGAAGCTCATGTGGCTCAAGATATCTCTGTAGAGGGCTTTGGAGGACTCGTCAATAATATCACCGCCAACAATTATGTCTCCTTCGCCGAAGAAGAAATCCCTGCCGAGGGGAGAGGGCATAACAGGGCTTTACATGTATCAGTCAAGTGCATGGACCACGTCATAGCCAAGGTGCTTATCGATAACAGTTCCAGTTTAAACGTAATGCCCAAGAGCACTTTGGAGAAATTACCGTTTAAAGCTTCCCATCTAAAGCCAAGTTCCATGGTAGTCTGTGCCTTTGACGGCACCCACCGAGAGGTTAGGGGAGAGATCAACCTCCCTGTACAGATAGGCCCCCATACCTGTCAGGTTACCTTTCAAATAATGGACATTAACCCCGCTTACAGCTGCCTGTTGGGGCGCCCATGGATCCATTCGGTGGGAGTCGTTCCCTCTACACTCCACCAAAAATTGAAGTTCGTAGTGGAAGGGCATTTGGTTATCGTATCGGGCGAGGAAGACATCTTGGTGAGTTGCCCATCCTCTATGCCATATGTGGAAGCCACAAAGGAGTCATTAGAAATGGCCTTCCAGTCTTTTGAGGTGGTTAGCATTGCCTCTGTAGATTCTTTCTCTGGGCAACCTTGCCTGTCCGATGCGGCAGTAATGATGGCCCAAGTGATGTTGGGGAATGGTTACATGCCCGGAATGGGTTTAGGCAAGGAAAACGGCGGCATAACCAGCCTAATAAGCGCTAAAGGAAACCGCAGGAAGTTTGGGTTAGGCTATAAACCCACACAAGCGGACATAAAGAAAGGCATTACAGGAAGGAAGAGCGGAGGTCAAGGCTCGCGACTGGGACAAGAAGTCAAAGGAGGCCCGCCCTGCCACATCAGTAGGAGATTTATAAGCGCGGGTCTAGGACATGAAGGCCAAGTCGTTGCGATATGTGAAGATGATTCGCCAAGTGGGTCGGAGTTGGTACGACCATGCCCTCCTGGTTTCCGACTAGGAAATTGGCGAGTGGAGGAACGCCCGGACATTTACGCAACAAGCATAATGTAACCCTTTGTGGCTTTTAAACTCTACAATTGGGCCTAGGCTTTAGAGTTTTCTTTTGTTAAGGCTTTATGTCTTTTGTTCCTAGAATTATAAAATAAAAGATCTTTCTTCATTTTTTCCTACGTCTCTACCCATTATCATCCATTTGCATGTTTATTTCTTTACGTTTAACGCCAGATCCGACGACGAGTCCCTCGAAGGTACTAATACTTGGGACCTGACCATCGATTTCAAGTAAGAAACAAATCAAATGGAGGATGAAGTGGACGAGGATGTGGGACTTCCCCCAGAGTTAGAGAAGATAGTCGCCCATGAGGACCAAGAAATGGGGCCTCATCAAGAAGAGACAGAACTAGTGAACTTAGGAACCTGCATTGGGAAAAAGGAAGTAAAGATAGGCACGGGTATGACCACACCCATCCGTGAAGAATTGACAGCCCTGCTGAAAGACTACCAAGACATCTTTGCTTGGTCATACCAAGATATGCCCAATTTGAGTTCTGACATTGTATAACACCGATTACCTCTAAATCCCGAGTGTCTCCCGGTAAAACAAAAACTGAGGAGGATGAAACCCGAGACATCCTTGAAAATAAAAGAAGAGGTGAAAAAACAATTTTACGCTGGTTTTCTGGTAGTTGCTCGGTACCCAGAATGGGTTGCCAACATTGTACCTGTCCCTAAGAAGGATGGGAAGGTGCGAATGTGTGTGGATTATCGGGATTTGAATCGAGCTAGTCCCAAAGAAAATTTTCCTTTGCCGCACATCGATATCCTCGTGGATAATACGACCAATTTCTCTTTGTTTTCCTTTATGGACGGATTCTCCGGTTACAATTAGATAAAAATGGCACCAGAGGATATGAAAAAGACTACCTTCGTCACCCTATGGGGGGACGTTCTGCAACAAGGTGATGTCCTTTGGACTCAAGAATGCTGGGGCAACTTATCAACGGGCTATGATAGCTTTGTTCCACGATATGATGCACCAAGAGATCGAGGTCTATGTGGACGACATAATTGCCAAATCTAAAACCGTGGAGGAACTCCTTGTCAACCTGCGGAAGTTGTTCGGAAGGCTTAGGAAGTATCAATTGAGGTTGAACCCCGCTAAGTGCACTTTTGGGGTCAAATCAGGGAAATTGCTAGGTTTCATCGTAAGCCAGAAAGGGATAGAGGTGGATCCCGAAAAGGTGAAGGCCATCCTTGAAATGCCGGAACCCCGTACCGAGAGTTAAGTCTGAGGTTTCCTGGGACGTTTGAATTATATTGCCAGATTCATATCACAGCTCACTGCTATTTGTGAGCCGTTGTTCAAACTCTTACGCAGAAACCAAACCATCCGTTGGAATGAGGATTGTCAAGAGGCATTCAGGAGGATCAAAAAGTGTCTCATGAATCCTCTTGTGCTTATGCCACCGGTACCCGGAAGGCCTCTCATCTTGTATATGATGATTTTGGACGAGTCGATGGGATGTATGCTGGGGCAACATGACGAGTCCGGGAAGAAAGAGCGCGCTGTCTACTACTTGAGTAAGAAGTTCACAGCCTGTGAAATGAATTACTCCCTGCTCAAAAGAACGTGTTATGCTTTAGTCTGGGCGTCCCACCGTCTAAGACAATACATGTTGAGCCATACCACCTGGTTGATATCCAAGATGGACCCGGTTAAGTACATCTTTGAAAAGCCAGTTCTCATAGGACGGATCACCCGGTGGCAATAGATTATTTCACCAAATGGGTCAAAGCGGCTTCCTACACCAATGTCACGAAGAGTGTAGTGGTCAGATTCATCAAGACGGAGCTGATTTGTCGGTACGGACTCCCTAGGAAGATCATTACCAACAATGGTACCAATCTGAATAACAAGATGATGCAGGAAATGTGCTCCGATTTCAAAATCCAACATCTCAATTCCACGCCCTACCGACCAAAGATGAACGGAGCCTTGGAAGCAGCCAACAAGAATATTAAAAAAATTATTCAGAAGATGACAGTATCATACAAAGATTGGCATGAGATGTTGCCTTTTGCCTTGCATGGATACCGAACTTCGGTACGAACTTCTACTGGGGCAACACCGTATTCCTTGGTTTATGGAATGGAAGTGGTACTCCCATTTGAAGTAGAGATCCCTTCTCAGAGGATACTAGCAGAATCAGGTTTAGAAGAATTAGAGTGGGCTCAAACACGCTACAACCAACTCAACCTTATCGAAGGTAAGCGCTTGACGGCCATGAGCCATGGGTGCATGTATCAACAAAGAATGAAGAATGCGTTCGACAAGAAGGTGTGCTTGCGCAAGTTCCATGAGGGGGACCTTGTGCTGAAAAAGATGTCCCACGCTGTTAAAGATAATCGAGGGAAGTGGGCCCCGAACTACGAAGGACCTTTCTTTGTGAAAAGGGCTTTTCCGGAGGGGCCCTGGTGCTTACCAACATGGATGGCGAGGAGCTACCTTTACCCGTGAATTCCAATGTTGTCAAGAGATACTATGCTCAGAATCTGGGGCAATTGAGGATATCGCTGCATGGTCTTTTATTTTTTGTGTAATCTTCTTGGTTTCCCCCAGGGATTCCCGTCTACTGTATATTTCTCGTCACAATCTTTTAAAAGAAGAGAAGATGAATTTGAGGTTTCAGTCTGTTGGACAAGTGGCCTCAGATATCTTAAGAAGGGGGGGGGGGGTTGAATTAAGATATCACAACTTATTTCCCCAATTAAAAATTCTATTTATCTTTTCTATTCCAGTTATAAATTCCCTTAATAATGAATTTCTTAAATATTGATTTAGATAGAACAGATTGAATATGAATATAAAACAATAATAAATAAAGGAGTGTAACGGAAGAGAAAATGCAAACTCAGATTTATACTGGTTCGGCCACACCCTTGTGCCTATGTCCAATCTCCAAGCAACCCGCTTGAGAGTTCCACTATCTTGTAAATTCCTTTTACAAGTTCTAAACACACAAGGACAACCCTTCCTTTGTGTTTAGAATTCTTTCACAACAAGAGACCCTCGGTCTCTTAATCCCTTTTCAGAATGAAGAAGAAGAAAAGAAGAAATCTCTCTTGAAAGAGATAGATTGAACAATTTGAGCACTCAAATAATTCCTTATTGAATCACAAGTAATTTGGCCAAGGAATTTGTAAGAGGATAAAACGATTTGCTTTTTAAGAGGATAAGACCATTTTGTTCTGAAAAACTCTTAGCAAATTCGTGTCTCAAGTCACATATATATAGGCTTATGATAGCCATTCAAGAACCACACAGAAAGATGTGACTGTTGAGAATGGTTTCTGAAAAACTCCTCTGGTAATCGATTACAGTATATGTGTAATCGATTACAAGCTTTAAAATTTGAATTAAAACGTTTAGAAACTGCTGGTAATCGATTACCATATATGTGTAATCGATTACATAGTGCAAATTTTGAATTCAAATTTTAATAGCTGTTGTAAATCGTTTTTGGCCACTGGTAATCGATTACATCCTCTGGTAATCGATTACCAGAGAGTAAATCTGTTGAAAAACCTTTTTAACTTAGATTTCTTGGCCAAACCTTTTGCGACTTCAATTGGAATTTCCTTCCTATTTAATATACCCTTCCTAAGACTCTAGAGACTGTCTTGATCATTCATCTTGAATATCTTTGTCTTGAATAAATCTTTGAGAAGCATGTGATTCAGGTAATCCTTTGGCATCATCAAAACATTCAGCTTGATCCTTTGTCTACAATCTCCCCCTTTTTGATGATGACAATACCTGAAATCAAACCAAGCTATATACAAGATGATAGTACGTTCACACAACCCTTACTCCCCCTATCTTTTGGCATGTATGCCTAAGATAAATTTCTAATTGATAATTTATTTCTAACCCAAGTTCTCTCAAGTTCTCTCCCCCTTTGGCAACATCAAAAAGAACTAGAGCAAACATTAACACAATAATTATCTAAAACAAAGCCAACCATGAAATCAAAATAATTCCATACAGCGTCATAATTAACCAAAACAAAAAGCGAGAAATATAATAATAGTGCAAGAGTACGATAACTAGAATAAAAAGCCAAATACACGGCGATAAAGCAAAGTACTAATAATACTTAACCACTAATAAAACTAAGTCATAATAATAGCATATAATCTAAGAGGATGAAGGAGGCGGAGGTGGTGGATCAAAACAAGTTCGGATGAAGGAGACATCTTCTTCAACTCTGGTGATCCTTGATTCCATAGCATCGAACCTCATGTCAACTTGTAATTCCATGGCATCAAACTTGTCACCAACAAAAGTCTGAAGTCCATCAAACTTGTCCATAAGCCTGCGAAGAAGAGTGGAATTATCTTCATTTGGGAGGTTGCCTTCTTCATCAGCGGGTTGAGTGCCCTTTTTGACCCAAGAGCCATCACGCTCTTTGCGGTAACCAAAAGAAGCAATTGCAGCAGCACCAATTAAAAAGGATCTCTTGATTGGAATATAAGATTCAGAATCAAGAGGAATTTCAAAATGATGAAGAAATAGAGTAACAAGCTGTGGATATGGTAGTGGAGCATTTAATCGCAATGCCTTATGCATGCGATATCTGACTAAGTGTGCCCAGTCGAGTTGACGCCCTGTATGAAAGGCCCACATGATAATTAGATCTTCCTCAGAAACCTGGGCAAGGTTGGAAGACCGTGGAAGCAAAATACGCACAATTAAATAGTGAAGGATGCGGCTTTCAAAAGCCAATGACCCGGCAAGAAGACGTCCGGTCATATCCGCATTGTTGGTGCAAACCAACTGGCGGGCATCATGGGCAGAGAAATCAAATTTCCAGTCGTCATTCAGTGTACCTTCAAATGGTACACCGTCACTGGGTAATTTGGTTAAGTCATGGAAAAGGGACTGGTCAATGACCATTTTTGTCCCAAAAACCTCAGAAATCAGAGTGTTGTCCTGAATTTCAAGATTACAATAAAAAGCTTTAACCAATTCAGGATAAATAGGCAATTGTAATGACATGAAAGGTATAAGACCTAAGTTCTTAAAGGCTTGAATGCAATCAAAGGTTTCATCAGAGAAGAATTCCATATCAATAAACTTAGGGTCAATAATGGAACGAGATGAGAAAAGATTTGAATACCGTTTCTGCTGTTCTTCGGAAGAAAACAATGGGGAAGAAGACAATGAGGGTGGAATTGGTGTTGTGGATGCGCTAGTGGCTCCGGAACGATGAGCTCTTGAAGCCGAAGCGGAGGCGGAAGAACCCTTTCGTTTCTTTGACGATTCTGCCATTTGAAGGAGTTTTTGCAGATTTCAATCGGTGAAATCAAAATAGAAATGAAAAAGAAGAAGATTGCAATTTACGGGAGTTGATTTGATGGAGAAATGAGTGAGATACGAAGATTTGGAGGTTTGGGAATGGAGGAACGTCGTAAGAGAAAAGGGGCTGCGCAGGGATTTCTGGAAAATGTGATATTTATAGAGCAGGACGTGTGGTAATCGATTACAAGTAATGGTAATCGATTACAGGAGGAGGCAGCCTACTGGTAATCGATTACAGGCCATCTGTTCTAGTGTAATCGATTACAGTATTCATGTAATCGATTACCAGAACAAAAAATAGCCTTTTCCTAAAAGAAAAACTTATTTCTAAGTCTAAAAACTTATACTATCTTAATAATTAATTATACTAACAAAAAGTAAATTAAATTAAACAACACAAGCATCATACTCAATCAAAACACAATCAATCATTCATTAAAAAAAATTACCTATCCAAATCACTAAGGTCTAAAAGGCCTAATTCTCTTCTTATTGAAAAGAATATTTCTTTTGGGAGAGGTTTTGTAAAGATATCATCAAACTGATTCTTTGTATCAACAAACTCTAATATACAATCTCCCTTTAGGACATGATCTCTAAGAAAATGGTGCCTAATTTCTATATGTTTGGTTCTAGAGTGTTGAACAGGGTTTTTGGATAGATTTATGGCACTAGTATTATCACACCTAATCGGTATACGATCAAGAAGGATGCCATAGTCAGATAATTGTTGCTTCATCCATAAAATCTATGCACAACAACTGCCGACAGAAATATATTCCGCTTCAGCAGTGGATAAAGCAACACTGTTTTGTTTCTTACTATGCCATGAGACAAGAGCGGATCCAATGAATTGACAAGTTCCACTTGTGCTTTTTCTATCAGTTTTAGATCCGGCAAAGTCAGAATTAGAATATCCTATTAAGTTACATGTTGAGTTCTTAGGATACCATAATCCTAAATTTATTGTACCTAATAGATATCTCATGATTCTCTTAACTGCACTCAAATGTGATTGTTTGGGGTTGGATTGAAACCTAGCACACATGCATACACTAAACATAATATCAGGTCTACTAGCAGATAAATAGAGAAGAGATCCGATCATACCTCGATATTGTTTCATGTCTATAGATTGACCAGATTCATCTTTATCTAAGTAACAACTAGTGCTCATTGGTGTAGCCATGTGTTTTGCACTTTCCATCCCAAATCTTTTGATCAATTCCTTGCAGTACTTGGCTTGATTGATGAATATACCTTCTTGAGTTTGCTTGATTTGTAATCCCAGGAAGTATTTTAGTTCTCCCATCATTGACATTTCAAATTCACATTTCATATCAAGGGAAAACTCCTTGCACAATGAATCATTAGTGGATCCAAAAATTATATCATCAACATATATTTGAACCAACAAAATATCATTATGCTTTCTCTTTATGAACAATGTGGTATCCACTTTACCTCTAGAGAATTCTTTTTCTAGAAGAAAATTGCTCAAACGTTCATACCACGCCCTAGGGGCTTGTTTCAAACCATAAAGAACCTTTTGCAATTTATAAACATGAGTTGGTTTATCTGGGATTTCAAAGCCTGGGGGTAGTTCAACATATACTTCTTCTTGAATTAAACCATTTAGAAAAGCACTTTTAACATCCATTTGATAGAGTTTAAAATTCATTATGGATGCATATGCTAAAAGCATTCTAATGGCTTCTAATCTTGCAACTGGAGCATATGTTTCTTCATAGTCTATTCCCTCTTCTTGATTATACCCTTTTGCTACTAACCTAGCCTTATTTCTAATAATTATGCCATGTTCATCTAATTTATTTCTAAAAACCCATTTTGTTCCTATGACAGGATAATTTTCAGGTTTTTCTACTAGTTTCCACACATTATTTCTTTCAAATTGATTCAGTTCTTCTTGCATAGCAATTATCCAGTTATCATCTACTATGGCTTCTTTTATATTTTTAGTTTCAATCATAGATACAAAAGCCATATTATTGCATAAATCTTTAAGAGAATGTCTAGTTGTTACCCCTTTTGATATATCACCAATAATGTTGTCGAGGGGATGATCTCTTGAGGCTTTCCATTCTCTTGGAAGTTCATTATTTCCTCTAGCCCCATTATCTTGAGAATCCTCATTGCTTCCTTCATCTTTTTCTTTAGATTCATTTCCATGAATATGTGTATCTTCTAAGGAATCTGAAATATCATCTAAAAAATCCTTCCTTGGAAGAATGGCATTAGACTCATCAAAGGAAACATGTATAGATTCTTCAATTGTCATTGTTCTTTTATTATATATTCTATAAGCTTTACTATGCAGAGAATATCCAAGGAAAATACCTTCATCTGACTTAGCATCAAATTTTCCTAAGTTATCTTTTCCATTATTCAATACGAAACATTTACAACCAAAGATATGAAGATGTGAGATGTTTGGTTTTCTGCCATTGAACAACTCATATGGAGTTTTCTTTAAAATGGGTCTTATTAAAGCCCTATTTAAAATGTAGCATGCAATGTTAACGGCTTCAGCCCAAAAGTATTTTGGAAGAGGAGTATCATTTAATAAAGTTCTAGCAATCTCTTCCAAAGATCTATTTTTCCTTTTAACAACACCATTTTGTTGAGGGGTTCTTGGTGCAGAAAAATTATGCTCAATCCCATGCTTATCACAAAATAATTCAAATTCTTTATTTTCAAACTCACCCCCATGATCACTCCTAATAGATATAATCTTGAGATTTTTCTTATTTTGAATGATTTTTGCAAGTTTTCTAAATGCTTGAAATGCATCATTCTTATGAGTGATAAAAAGAGTCCATGTGTATCTAGAGTAATCATCAACTATAACAAGAGCATAGTAACTTCCTCCAAAACTCATGATTCTGGAAGGACCAAACAAATCCATATGAAGTAATTGTAAGGGTTGAGTAGTTGAAACAATGTTTTTAGATTTGAAAGAAACTCTAGTTTGTTTTCCCTTTTGGCATGCATCACATAGCCTATCTTTTTCAAATCTTAGTTTTGGTAAACCAACAACTAAATCTTTTGATATTAATCTATTTAAGTGTTCCATGTTTATATGTGCAATCCGTTTATGCCACAACCATGGATCATCATCTTTACTAAGAAAACATTGATTATTATCTAGTTTTTGACTTAAGTCTATCATGTAAACATTGTTGACTCTAAACCCTATATGCTTTATATTCGTATCATGTTTATGTTCAATGACACACTTTTGAGAATCAAATGATACCAGATATCCTTTATCACATAATTGACTCACACTAAGCAGACTGTGTTTAAGACCTTCAACAAGTAGAACATTTTCAATGGAGGTTGAAGCATTTGTACCTATTTTTCCAACTCCAAGAATTCTACCTTTGTTGTTGTCACCATAAGTTACATGTCCGCTTTTCTTGGGAGAGATATGTGTGAATTTTGATTTGTCTCTCGTCATATGTTTTGAGCAACCGCTATCTATGTACCACTTTTTCCTCAAGGGTTCCTACAAAATCAAGGTTGTAACTTAGGTACCCAAACTTTATTGGGTCCTTGTGTGTTAGTATGAATAAAGGATCCTTTTAGGACCCAAATCATTTTAATTTTGTTACAACTTCTTCTAAAATAGCATGTAGATGTGCCATGCCCTTTTCTTCCACAGTAAAAACATGTGATAGAACTAGAATTATATTTTTGTGTGGAAGTAGAGAAGTTTTTATGAAATTTTTGTTGTTTTTCAGATTTATATCCTAATCCAGCCTTATTGGAGACATGTCTTTGTTTTCCTAATATGACATCTAAATTATTTTTACTATAACAGAATTTTGCAAGAGAGTTTTTCAATTCTTTGATTTCTTTTTCATACTTTTCACAACAACTGCAAGAATCTGACATTTTCTTGTCAGAAATAGTAGAAATGTGAATTTTTTCATTTGGTTTAGAAATTGAGACTTCATTTCTAAGATGATCTAATTCTTTGTTTAATTTTAAAATTTCATTTTCTAAATTTGAAATTGTTTTCTTTGAAGATGAAACTAGCTTTGCAAGTTTAATTGACTCTTTATGCAAATCAGCAAATGCATCTTGCAATTCATCAAAAGAAATAGATAAATTGTTTGAAGATGTTACCTCTTCATCACTTTCATAACTTTTTGCCATAGGGCAGAGGTTTATTTCTTCATTTTCTGAATCTTCAGAAGATTCCATATCGTTTTCATCTCATGTAATGTATGCTTTCTTCAATTTCTTTTCATTAATATTTTTCTTTTCAGACTTCTCCATCTTTTTCTTGAAGATGGGACAATCAACCCTTAGATGTCCAGGTTGATTGCACTCAAAGCATTTTAGAGTAGAGGATGAAGTTTTTGTCCTTCTTTTAGGTTTAAAATTGGGTCGCTTTTGATTTCCTCTGACTCTCAGGAACTTGTTGAATCTTTTTACAAACAGACTAATATCTTCATCATTATCCAAGTCAATTGAATCTTCTTTATCATTGTCTTCTTGGATTGCAGATGAGGCTTTAAGAGCGATTCCTTTCTTCTTCTTATCAGTTTCTTCATGCTGATTTAATCTTAGTAATTCCATTTCATGCTCCTGCAATTTTCCAAATAATGTAGCAAGAGACATACTAGATAAATCTTGAGATTCTGTGATGGCTGTTACTTTTGGTTGCCATTCTCTATTAAGACATCTTAAGACTTTATTTACTAGATCTTCATTTTGAAAAGTTTTTCCTAGAGATGCAAGATGATTAACTATGTGTGTGAACCTCTTTTGCATGTCTTGTATACTTTCATTTACATTCATCCTAAAAAGTTCTTATTCACGAGTTAAAGTGTTTATCCTAGATCTTTTAACATCTGTTGTGCCTTCATGAGTTACTTGTAGTGTATCCCACATATCCTTAGCACTTTTACAATTTGAAACACTAAAGTATTCATCTATTCCTAAGGCAGATGTAATAATATTTTTGGCCTTTAAATTATATTGTACTAATCTTCTTTCTTCCTCAGTCCAATCTGCTCTAGGTTTTTCTATTGTTGCACTTCCGGCTATTATAGAGGGAACATAAGGTCCTTGTTCTATGACTTCCCAAATATTTAAATCTATTGCCTCTATAAAGATTTGCATGCGGGTTTTCCAGTAGTGGTAACCCACTCCATTAAAGATAGGAGGTCTATTTATAGAATTTCCCTCGGGAAACAAGTAGTTTGATGAGGCCATAATTCTTGAAGTTTCTAAACTTTATACAAGAATGAAGCTCTGATACCACTTGTTGGACAAGTGGCCTCAGATATCTTAAGAAGGGGGGGGTTGAATTAAGATATCACAACTTATTTCCCCAATTAAAAATTCTATTTATCTTTTCTATTCCAGTTATAAATTCCCTTAATAATGAATTTCTTAAATATTGATTTAGATAGAACAGATTGAATATGAATATAAAACAATAATAAATAAAGGAGTGTAAGGGAAGAGAAAATGCAAACTCAAATTTATACTGGTTCGGCCACACCCTTGTGCCTACGTCCAGTCCCCAAGCAACCCGCTTGAGAGTTCCACTATCTTGTAAATTCCTTTTACAAGTTCTAAACACACAAGGGCAACCCTTCCTTTGTGTTTAGAATTCTTTCACAACAAGAGACCCTCGGTCTCTTAATCCATTTTCAGAATGAAGAAGAAGAAAAGAAGAAATCTCTCTTGAAAGAGATAGATTGAACAATTTGAGCACTCAAATAATTCCTTATTGAATCACAAGTAATTTGGCCAAGGAATTTGTAAGAGGATAAAACGATTTTCTTTTTAAGAGGATAAGACCTTTTTGTTCTGAAAAACTCTTAGCAAATTCGTGTCTCAAGTCACATATATAGGCTTATGATAGCCATTCAAGAACCACACAGAAAGATGTGACTGTTGAGAATGGTTTCTGAAAAACTCCTCCGGTAATCGATTACAGTATATGTGTAATCGATTACAAGCTTTAAAATTTGAATTAAAACGTTCAGAAACTGCTGGTAATCGATTACCGTATATGTGTAATCGATTACACAGTGCAAATTTTGAATTCAAATTTTAATAGCTGTTGTAAATCATTTTTGGCCACTGGTAATCGATTACATCCTCTGGTAATCGATTACCAGAGAGTAAATCTGTTGAAAAACCTTTTTAACTTAGATTTCTTGGCCAAACCTTTTGCGACTTCAATTGGAATTTCCTTCCTATTTAATATACCCTTCCTAAGACTCTAGAGATTGTCTTGATCATTCATCTTGAATATCTTTGTCTTGAATAAATCTTTGAGAAGCATGTGATTCATGTAATCCTTTGGCATCATCGAAACATTCAGCTTGATCCTTTGTCTACACAGTCCTCACTTCGTGCTTTAAAACCATGATGCAGATGCCCTCAGTCAATTCTTGGGTGACCCGCTGGTGTTAGAGGAGGGCCAGAAGTGCGAGTTTAGTCAGAGAAGGAATAGGGCCGATGGGTTTGACGAGGAGGCCATTGCCCAACTGTTATGTATACCGGGTCAGGATTTTGCCCGGATCGCTACAGGGAGGCGGGTGCGGATCATGCGCACCAACATGACCACTCTTACACAGATATGAATGACGTTGCTACTTAGCAACATTCTGCCTAGCGACCGTAATGCCGATCTCCCGCTGCGGAAGTATCAGTTGGTTTGTGCCATCCCGACATAGGTAGGTATACATTATTTACAACTAATTTCTAATGCCATCTACTATTTGCAGAGGTTGCGCCCACAAGACACCCAGTGGAGCAGGAGAAGTCCAACAGGGCCTGGGGTTTCCAGCTCTAGTTACGGACCTCTATCAGTCCTACAGGGTGCCCGTACCCCCCGACAAGGTCATGCCATCGCGACATAGGTAGGTATGCATATGGTTCAAACTGATTTCTGATGTCATCTATTGTTTGCAGGGATCCCGCCCGCAGGACACCCAGTGGACCCAAAGAAGTCCAACAGGGTCCTGGGGTTTCCAGCTCTAATTACGGGCCTCTGTCAGTTCTACGGAGTGCCCGTCACCCCCAACAAGGTCATCAGGCCCCCTACTAATCGAGCTTTCATCAACAGGTACTGCGCCCCCAGGCAGGCGCAAGGCGAAACACCACAACAGCCTGGGGATGGCCAACAACAGGCAACAAATGCACTGCCGCCACCTCTAGAGCCCCTCAGCTCATCCACAAAAAGGTTAGAGTATTGCCTATGACACATGGACGACCAATAGGCGACCAAGTCCAAAGCCAAAGGTAAGCAAAGTACTAGGTCCGTGACCGACAAGTCATCAGGCGTCCAGCTCATGACGTTAAAGAAGCGCTACTAGGAGGCAACCTGGTAATTTTAAATTTCTGCTTGTTATTTGATCACCTTTTGTTTCTCAAGTCATAGTAGGAGACACCTAGTTGCTCATGATCCTAGGAATTTAAATAAAACGAGCACAAGCTAGGAAGGTAGTCATACCTCACAAAATATATGTATGTGTGTTTAGGTAGTGAAAATACCTTAGATATGCATGTATGTAATTTAGGTAGCAAGATACCTTGGATATGCATGTATATAGCAAAAATACCTCACAAAAATATACACAAGTTTAGGTAGAAAAATACCTCATGAAAAGAAAATAAAACAAAAACAAACAAGGAAAAGAAATAAACACATGATATAAAGGAAAAGAGAAAAAAGAAAAATAAGTTGTCTAGCTGAAAAACCAACATGCTTTTGAAAAGAGTTGACTTCCAGCTTTTCTTTGAAAAAATTCACTGATCATAACCAGTTTTTGAAAAAAAAATATGTATACATCTGAAGGGTGAATGCTGTAAAAATTTTCCTGAACACCCAAAAATAGACTTGGATGAATGCACAAATTGATAAAAGAACATATTTTGGAAACACTGGGTTGACTTAAATAGAGGAAATTAATCCTGAGCCCTAGCATCAGATGACCATAAAAGTTTGACACTTGAGTGTCCGCATAGGTGCATGCATGACTAGTTTTGCATACAATTTCCAAATCATCATTATTGCATTTGTGTCATGGAAATAATGTGGGACATCCCCTTTTATCCTTGAACCAAACCAAACCCTGACATATATCATGTCCAGCCGTGCTACAAGCCTTGAGCCAAAATCCCAATTTACCATAAACCTTGACCCAGGGTGAGAATATCAATCCTTGCCCTCGGAAGAAAACACAAAAAGAAGGAAAATTCCTAATCAAAGAAAGGGAGAAAGCAAAAAAGGAAAGAAAATTCCCAATTAAAAGAGGGAGAGAAAGCAAAAAAAAAAAAAGAAGAAGAAAGAAAATCCCCGATCAAAGATCGGAAGAAAACAGAAGAAACATGCAGAAAGGTCTTTGGACCAGACAATATCTGAACAATACAGAATTGTCACCAAGAAAACAAAAAAAAAAAAAAAGGAAACCACGACCTAAAGTGGCCCTCTCCCTTTGATTACCAACCAAAATCCTGTGCGTCGGTGACTTGTTCGCCTCGCGCTAAACAAAAATAGAAAAGGAAAAGGCCAAAAACACTCAAAGCCAAAGTTCCCACCAAAAAACACAATTTCCCAAGAAAAGTCCTATTGATCCATGATCACGCATGTAATCTTTGATTTGATAGGAAATGATTTGCAAAATCAAGTCATGACATATCTATGGTTCGGAATTAGGATGAAACGCTTACCTGTGTGAGATTGATACACTTTGAGTGATTTTCTTCTATTTTTGTTGAACCCAGTGTTTCCTCTAAATGGTCATTCAGAAGCGAAATGCTAAACATCCAAAATCTCATTTATGGTTACGAGAAAATTTCATCAGCATACTCTCCTTCCCTGGTAGATACATTGTTTTTCATCCAAAAAACATATGTTGCTCTTATCAGTTGGAAATTTTGTCTCTTTACTAAAGCATGTTCGCATTTTAATAAAGAAAACACCGAGACTATTTTAGTCTCACAAGTTATCCAGAATTACGTAGGTCTGAGTTCCTCATTGAGGATACGTAGGAGCAAGAGCCTCGCTTTTGTCGGCCGCCCCACAATCTCTGTCATACTGACCTTGGAGTCATGCGACAAGCAGAAATACCCTAGCGGTTATCCGTATAAACTTTTTGCTATCTGTAAGACTCAAAGCATGATATCACGCAGAGACTAACGTCGTCTTTTGTGCCTTTTGTCATCCAGAGGCGGTGGGCCCGATGACATGTGGGAACCATTTGTTCCCGCACTTTCTTTTGCTATCTATAAGACTCAAAGCATGATAGCATGCAGAGACTAACGTCGCCTTTTGCGCTTTTTGTCATCCAGAGGCGGCGAGCCCGATGACATGCGGGAACCATTTGGTCCCACACTTTCTTTTGCTATCTCTAAGACTCAAAGCATGATAACACGCAGAGACTAACGTCGTCTTCTGCGCCTTTTGTCATCTAGAGGCGGCGGGCCCGATGGCATGCGGGAACCATTTGGTCCTGCACTTTTAAAAATACTTTTGCTATCTATAAGACTCAAAACATGATAGCACGCAGAGACTAACGTCGTCTTCTGCGCCTTTTGTCATCCAGAGGTGGTGGGCCCGATGACATGCAGTTATCCGCACGCTCGATGAGTAATAAACGCGCAGGGACAAATTCTGCGCTCTTTATCATTCAGGAGCAGCGAGTCGAGTGGTAAACACGCATAGACGAATTATGCGCCCTTTATCATTCAAGAGCAGCAAGCTGAGTGGATAAACGCGCATAGATGAATTTTGCACCCTTTATCATTCAGGAACAACAAGTTGGGTGGTAAACGCGCAGAGACAGATTCTGCGCCCTTTATCATTCAGGAGCAGCGAGTCGAGTGGTAAACGTGCATAGACGAATTCTGCGCCCTTTGCCATTCAGATTTCGCAAATTGGGTGATAAACGCGCATAAACGAATTCTGCGCCCTTTATCATTCAGGAACAACAAGTTGGGTGGTAAATGCGCAGGTACAGATTATGCGCCCTTTGTCATTCAGATTTCGCAAGTCGAGTGATAAACGCGCAGGGACAGGTCCTGCACCCTTTGTCATTCGGGGACAGTAAGTCGAGAGGTGGGCGGAGACAAATTATGGTCATTTCGCACACCTTTTCGCCATCCAGAGGCGATCGTGTCTGGTGGCACGCAGAGACAAATTATGGTCATTCTGCGTCTTGTATCAACCAAGAGGAACAAATTCAACAGTATCAGGATGATGTGTCGGTACTGATCATTTTCAAATTTTTATAGGTTTCGCTGGCAGGGAGATTCATTGGCCGAATGGTGTTTCGCTCGAATGAAATTAGTGTCTTATCTTTACTTCCCTTTTATCTCCAATAAAAGACAAGTAAAGAAGGGCAACTGTCATACCCTAATTTCGTCTGGGGACCATCCGTTGTTGGGATGCGACCCTAGTTTGACCACTTTGAGGTATTTGGCACCCATCATTAGGCAATTGGTGAAGTTCCGAGACATGTCGGAAGCCGAAAGAAAAGCATTGTAGCACAATCCGTGAAGTTCCGTGACATGCCGGAAATTAAAAGGAAGTGTTAGTGCGCAATCCGTAAAGTTCTGTAACGTTCCAGAAGGCAAAGAAGGGATGATTACGTAATCCGTAAGGTTCTGCAACATTACGGAAAGAAAACAAGTATCGTTACGAAATTCGTAAGTTTCCGTAACTTTACGGAAAAAGAATCACCAAAAAAAGGTAGGGGGTGTATTTAGTAAAAATGGGGGTTCAAATAGCAACCAGGCCGACTTGGGCCTTCCAGGATGTTCCTCCAGAAGGCGGTTGCTTCTGGAGGAAGCAACCTAGCTCGCTTGGGCGAGCTGGGTGGCAAGCTCCTCCCCTATTTTCCTATAAATAGGGGGAGGAGTGAAGGAGAAAAAGATTCAGCCCTTCTGGTATTTCGGGATCACTTAAAATTAGTGAGGAAAATGGTTTCCGTGAAGAAAATCCAAGCCGAGGCGCTTCCGTAACGTTTCCGTTGGTGATTTCGCGAAGATTTTCAACCGTTCTTCGACGTTCTTCGGTCTTCAACCGGTAAGTTCCCAAAATCAAACTTTTCAATTCATTCTATGTACCCTTAGTGGTCCTCATTTGTTTCACGTGCTTTTATTTTCATTTCATTTACTTTTCATACCCCCTTTTGATGTGCTTTAGTCATTTGCTTAATTCATTTTCTCGCCTAATCAAAAAATAAAATAAATTTTCACCAATCATTTGATTTGTAATATCCGTTAATTTCTTTTAAAATGAAATCCGACCGTTTGGTCATGCCGTAACCACGTTGGAAACCAAAAAGAAGTAAAATAATAATATAATAATAAAAAATATCTTTTAGTAAAATAAAACAAAAAAATCAATTGGATAAAAACATATCTTGCAAAAAAGTCAATTGTCTAATGGTCCAACGCCTTAAATGACCTTTCATTCAATAAAAACATATCTTGCAAAAAAGGATAAAAAAAATAACTTAACCAAAACTCTTTGTTCACAAAAGAATTAAGTAGGTCTGATTTTCTCATCACAATTGAGGAATACGTAGGAGCAAAGGGAAACGCCCTTGTCAACCACAAAAAGATAAAAACATAAAAAGGCATAAAAAAGACATAAGAACGTAAAAAGGGAAAAGAATATAAATTGAAGTCATATTTGCACATTTGATTAAAGGCTTCCGTCTCTTGTGACAGACGCGTGGGGTGCTAATACCTTCCCCGTGCGTAAATACAACTCCCGAACCTTTCACTTAGAATTCGTAGATCACGTCTTTTCCGGTTTTTCTGACGTTTTCCTCTAATAAACGTTGGTGGCGACTCCGCTCCTATTCCTTTCTTGGAATACGCACCCGCGAGTCACTCGTCGCCCTCCCGCCGAAGGGTAGGTTGCGACACCTTTTGTGTCTAATTTGGTCCATCCAGGAACTTAAGAGTGAACATGAGTGGTAAAAGGCAAGAGGGAATACATTACACAAAAGCCTATATTGAGAGCATCAAACACGAGTGAACTACCATCAAAGAGAGAAACACGTGAGTAGGGTGTGGCGAGGTCCTGGAATTTTTTTAAATTACTGCAAAATTTTTTGTTCCTTAATCATGGCAGGAGCTGGTGACAATGGTGGTGTATATCATCAACTGGACGGATTTCAGCGCCTATTACTGGACGCGATGACTACACAAATGCAACGTTTGTTGAAACGTAACAATGAAGAGCTCTACAGGCGAATAGAAGGACTAGAGCACCAAATGAATCCAAATGTTGGGAGACCTTATGGTGGCAACAGAAAGGTCAATGATGGATCGAACCGAATAGAAGGGCAAGATAGAATTGAGGGAGTAAAAGTCAATGTATCCTCTTTTAAAGGCAGGAGTGACCCAGACGCCTACCTTACCTGGGAGATGAAGATTCAGCATGCATTCTCCTACAATGATTATCCGGAAGAGTAGAAGGTGAAGTTAGCAGCAGCTACATTCTCAGACTATGCCCTTGTTTGGTGGAAGAAAAATCAAAGAGAGATGAAGAGAGAAAAAGGGCGAGAGATAGATACATGGACTGAGATGAGAAGAGTTAGGCAAAAGAGGTATGTTCCAACTAACTACAGTAGAACCATGCAACAGAAACCCCAAAGGTTATCCCAGGGAAGTTTGATTGTTGAGGACAAGGAGATGGAGATGGCACTAGTGAGGGCCAACATTGAAGAGGACCCCAAAGCAGTGCATGATGGCTTCACCAACAAGATTTCTTTCCATCACCATGACCAAAAAATTATTCATAAACCTCTATCCCTCAGAGAAGTGTGTGATGACCAAATCAGAAGGAGAGAAAAGAGAGAACAAGAGAGAGACAATAGTGAGGCATCACAGAGGAATAGAAAAAGGAAGAGTGATACACTTGAGAGATGGAGTGATACACAAGAGAGAGAGAGAGAGAGAGTGATAATTCTAATCAGTTAATTATTTATGTTTCTCCTAGTGTTCAACCCTTATTGCAGGAATTTAAAGATGTCTTTCCCAAGGAGATTCCTCATGGATTGCCACCTTCAAGAAGCATAGAACATCAAGTTGATCTCCTTCCAGAAGCTTCATTGCCTAATAGACCAACATACAACAACAAGCCCTAAGAGACTCAGCATAAGGATGCACAGGCCAAAGTTGAGTATGTGAAAAGATTGTATGACCAAGTGAAGGTGCAAATTGCAAAGAAGAATGAAAGTTATACCAAGCAAGCCAACAAGAAAAGGAAGGAAGTGGTACTTGAACCCGGTGATGATCCTGGACATTTGAGGGCAAATGTTTTCCAAGAAGGAGGGAATGATGAGAATCCAGAAAATGGCCAAATACAGGCTAAAGGCTCAATTGGAGAAGGACAAAGCCCCCGAGTGGAAAAGGATGAAGGTCCAGAGGCAGAGACATTATCAAGACTATTAATTGTTGCTAAAGGCCCAGATTAATTTGAAGGCCCATAATAAATATGTTCTATTTTTATTAATAATTTTTATTTATTGTAATTTTGGCCCAAACTGTTTAGAAGGGCTATGTCTATTTTTATCTTTTTGTTTAGATACACTATAAGTTTTGGTTTTTGTTTTCAATAAAAGGAACTTTTGGCATTTTCATAAAATTTGGTGAGAGCTTCTCTCTGGGTTCCTTGTTGAACCAATCTCAGACTTATCAAGGTAATCCTTGTGGCATCTACCCTAACTTATCTTCCTTCACTGGAAGTGGCGTCATCCAAAATCTCCGTAGCCTGTATCAAGTGATCTGCTCCTAGTCAGGATCACATCAGAGAGTCCCTGAACTAATCCCTAATTTGCATCCATTTAATCAACAAGAATTGTATATAATTGCATAAATATAAAAATAAAGTGAAATGTTGCCAGTATTTTTTTAATGTTCAGCCCAAGTAATAAAAACAAACATTTTCAAAGATTTAAGTAGAAATTTTAGATCGAATATATGGTAAAAAAATAGCAATTTCAAAGAGTTTCTCGAGTAAGGAAGGTTGAACGAATGCGAAAATTACTAATGAAAACTCACAAATTTAAGTTATATCTTCCATACATCTCAACTCTTTGCCAGCTTGAAGCTTCTAGGACTTTAACAGTTGGCTACTAGCTGTATTTGACCGTAGTGTGTTAATTCAAGCTTTAGTCTGTGTATTTAAAGTCTTTTATCAGCAATGAGAAGCAGCAAGAAAGTATTATTTTTAAACTTCTTCAACAACAATAATATATGTATAATGATACATTTAAAGTTCTTATTGAATCTCTAGAATAAACAGTTATGAAAAGGTTATTACTATTATTATGCATATAATTGCATGCCTTTACCTTTTTCTTTTAGACTTTTGGTGGAAAAAATTGGTGTACCAAACAACTGATCAAAACAAAATAGAATAATGTATCCTATCATATCCTATATCCTGTCCACCTAACTAGTCTTTATCTTATGAAATTAGTGATTTTAAGTTAGTAACCTTTTCAAAATAGCTTCCTAATCAAAACATTGATATTTCATTCTTGTTGACAACCCCGGTCATTATATTTTCTAGTTATTTTACTCTTTTTAATTGCTTTAGTACTGTCACGTTCACTGATTCAGGCATCAAACTTTTCCATCTGCTGATATTTTTTTAAAATTTCTACCCCTTTCCTATAGTCAAAGACAAAAGATTTTTTCTTATTTTGGTTCAATAGAGACATAACCTATGTTGGAGACTCCAATAATATCGGACCATATAGTACATAAATTATAAAATGTACTTTATTAATTTGTTGTTAATGAGGAGATGTAGTTTTGTGCATGGTGCAGGCTTGTACAGAGATGATAATGCCCATAGGTGGAAGCAATAAGGAGAGCATATTCCCGGAATATGAGTGGTCATTCAAAGCAAGAACCTCTTGGTGCGA
The DNA here is from genome assembly GCF_000004515.6 of Glycine max. NCBI lineage: Eukaryota > Viridiplantae > Streptophyta > Magnoliopsida > Fabales > Fabaceae > Glycine > Glycine max. Next base: position 17,968,151 of record NC_038255.2, on the reverse strand, counting down.
CTTTTTCTACAACGTACAGCCAAGACCACACTAGATTACTATTGAGTTTGGTGATCGTGTGTGTACATATCATCGTGTCACCCAATAAAAAGCATTTATCCTATGATTTTTTTTCATATAAACCAAAGGATTTCAGGGCCGACAGTGAGCTCAAAGCTCCGAGTGACACCGAGAGCGACAGAGAGAGAGCAAGACCAAAAGTCATTTAAGGGTCGCGACGAGAGTGAGAGTGATAGAGCGAGAATGAGAGTTGCAACATAGCGAGGAGAGTGAGAGTGAAAGGCTGAGAACGGGAGTGAAAGAGACAAAGGGTTTGGGCACCAAACCTTTTTTTATAAAAGACCCAACAACATCGGTTTTTAAATAAAATCGATGTTATTCACGAGAAACTCAACATCAGATTTCCAAAAATCGATGTTACTAGCAAAAACTCAACATCGGTTTTTTTCGGAAACCGATATTAACGAACTCATGTTATTTACAAATATGCTACCGCATTTTTGCTAACATCAGTTTTATCAAAAACCGATGTTAACGTAGCGATGTTAAAACCATTCTTTCTAATAGTGAATGTGATGACTTTAAGTGTTTTAATCTTTAATTTTATACATTATGATATTCTTTTCTTTTCTCAATGCAAATACCACAATATGCCAATACCTCTAGCCCAGTAGTTGACCAAGTCGCATAATACTATAATTAAGTGGGTCAAAGCCGATACTTGTTAGTGTGATTGACAATGCTACTTGCTTTGTAAATTTGAAAAGATACACTACACTCCTCCTATGTTTCACCTTAAGCCTTCTAAAGCAACCTATTATCGCTTAAAGTCAACACATTCTAGTTGAAAATTCGTTCTAGCCACTAGGGTTGTGGGTTCTATGTGTAGAGAGAGGAAAATGCAAACACCATGTGTGAAAGAGTCTCGGGAAGTTTTGAGGTAAAATAAAAATTACTGATTTTATTGTTGTAGTCAGCCTTGTGCATCATGCAATGACCCATTTAATGATTTTAACCAATGCTTTTTAGGAACCAACCCAGTGTTTGTGCAATGAGCGATGATAGCAAACCAAGTGACAAGATCGAAGGGATACATGAGTCAACAAAAGTTGTGGTAAATACTCATATTTTACTCAACAGCAAAGAACATTGGTTTTTCCATGTCTATTCTTGGTTATGTTTCAATTTTGTAGATGGTAAGAACCAAGAATCAGTCTTATGAAGAACCTCCCTCTAATAAGAGGAAGCAATTTGAAACTAGTACTTCTTCCATACCTCAACAAACTCAGATGCAACATAAGCCTATCGACGATACTAACAAGTTCTTTAATAAGTATGATGAGGCAAGATATTATGTTAGCCTTAAGAGGGAAGTTTATACTAAGAGGAAGGTGCAACTTAAGGAAGAGGAGTTCAATGTTATTTAAGTCACATTTGAAGACAGAGGGTGAAACAAGCTGAAAGAGCTAGGTGTTTGCAATGAACCCCTTTTTTGAGAAGTTATATGCTAATGTCATCATTCAAGATGGTTACAAAGAGAGGAAGTCATAGGTCAGAGGCAAAATTATCAATGCTCATCAACGACCTTCTTGGCTCAACTTTATTGAGATAAAAGAATAGGTCAACAAACTGGATATGAGGTATGGATCAACCAAGAAAAGAGCACTGAGGGAGAGAAAACTTGATTGTTGAAATTGAAGAACTCTTATGCATTCCCAAACAGTCATTTAGACACAAATTCTGAAGGAAGCCTGTGAGGTTGGTTAAGGTGGATATGACTACCTTTGCTTAGTTTTATTCTAATATATTTCTTCTGCATATGATAAGACTGACTTGCTCTTAAATATCCTAAAAGTTTGCCCTCAACTTTTAAGAGTGATTCTTTCCTGGTTGATCCATACCTCATAAAAGTTATGATGCCAAATTAAAGAACTCTTATGCTTTGGCATCATAAAAAGGAGGATATTTTTAAGTCAAAAGACATGTGTTTCTCAAGTTTGAAATGCTATCAAAATACTTTGAACATCTTCAAAAATTCTTAAAACCACAATTCAACTCCCCTGCTTGTGCTATTTGTCTTTATAGGTGGGTCTTGTTGGGATTTTGCAATGCGAGCACAAGAATTGTTGGTGTTACAACAAGGGTTTTCATACCCACTATTTTGTTCGAAAAAGGTTTTCAAAATTCATAAAATCATAATTCAACCCCGCCTTTTTGTGATACTTGCCTTTACACGTAGGTCTCTATGTGGTTTCACAGTGGCTTATGATGGTTTTGCAATTCAAGCACAAGCATTATTGATGTGACAAGGGTTTTCATACCCACTATTTTGTCACCCAGCTCGCCCAGGCGAGCCAGGTTGTTTCCTCCAGAAGCAACCGCCTTTTGGAGGAAGAATCTGGAAGGCCCAAGTGGGCCTGGTTGCTATTTGCACCCTTTTTTTTTTACTAAATACACCCCACCTTTACTTTTTTTGGTGATTCTTTTTCGGTAATGTTACGAAACTTTACGAATTTCGTAACGATACTTATTTTCTTTCTGTAAGGTTACAGAACCTTAAGAATCATGTATTTACTCTTTTTTAGCTTTCGAAGAAGTTACGGAAACTCACGGATTGCGTAACAATACTTCCTTTTGGTTTCCGTCACATTACGGAATTTCACGGATTGCGTAACCACGCTTCCTTTTGATTTCCAGCGCGTCTCGGGACTTCACATATTGTGCAACAAAGGGTGCCAATTACTTCGAAGCGGTCAATCAAAGGTTACATGCCACCAAGCAATAGTTCCCGAACGAAATTAGGGTATGACAGTTGAACCTCTTTACTTACCTTTTATCCAAGATAAGAGGAAAGCAAAGATAAAACACTGATTTCGTCCGTCTTTGCCCTTTCCGTGATTAGTCTATGACGACTCCCGTCTCTCCTTCTGCTTTTTTTCTGCACAACACAAAACAAAACACAAACAACAAAAACACCAATAACATAATATACATATATACACATGTTAGGCGAAGGAACCGATCGAGAAAATAACAAAAACCACATTTCCCAGTCACCGGAGGCTCCACACCTGATGATGGAGGACGCATGAACAGTGCTAGGTAATCAATTCATGGGTCTCCAAACAAGATTTCGAGGGTGGAGGATAAGCGAACAGCGCTAGGCAATCAATTCGCGGGGCTCTAGACTCGATGGTGGAGGATGCATGAATGACAATTAATTCATGGGGCTCCGAATAAAAGTGGAGAATGGAGAATTGGCGAACAGCGCTAGGCAATCAATTCGCGGGACTCCAGACTCGTTGGTGGAGGATGCATGAATGACAACCAATTCATAGGGCTTCGAATGAAAGTGGAGAATGGAGAATTGGCGAACAACGCTAGGCAATCAATTCGCGGGGCTCAAGACTCATTGGTGGAGGATGCATGAATGACAATCAATTCATGGGGCTCCGAATAAAAGTTGAGAATGGAGAATTGGCGAACAGCGCTAGGCAATCAATTCGCGCAGCTCCAGACTCGTTGGTGGAGGATGCATGAATGACAATCAATTCATGGGGCTTCGAATAAAAGTGGAGAATGGAGAATTGGCAAACAGCGCTAGGCAATCAATTCGCGGGGCTCAAGACTCATTGGTGGAGGATGCATGAATGACAATCAATTCATGGGGCTCCGAATAAAAGTGGAGAATGGAGAATTGGCAAACAGCGCTAGGCAATCAATTCGCGGGGCTCCAGAATCGTTGGTGGAGAATGCATGAATGACAATCAATTCATGGGGCTCCGAATAAAAGTGGAGAATGGAGAATTTGCGAACAGCGCTAGGCAATCAATTTGCAGGGCTCAAGACTCGTTGGTGGAGGATGCATGAATGACAATCAATTCATGGGGCTCCGAATAAAAGTGGAGAATGGAGAATTGGCGAACAGCGCTAGGCAATCAATTCGCGCAGCTCCAGACTCGTTGGTGGAGGATGCATGAATGACAATCAATTCATGGGGCTCTGAATAAAAGTGGAGAATGGAGAATTGGCGAACAGCGCTAGGCAATCAATTCGCGAGGCTCAAGACTCATTGGTGGAGGATGCATGAATGACAATCAATTCATGGGGCTCCGAATAAAAGTGGAGAATTCAGAATTGTCGAACAAGGCTAGGCAATCAATTCGCGGGGCGCCAGACTCGTTGGTGGACGATGCATCAATGACAATCAATTCATGGGGCTCCGAATAAAAGTGGAGAATGGAGAATTGGCGAACAGTGCTAGGATATCAATTCGCGCAGCTCCAGACTCGTTGGTGGAGGATCCATGAATGACAATCAATTCATGGGGCTCCGAATAAAAGTGGAGAATGGAGAATTGGCGAACAGCGCTACGCAATCATTTCGCGGGGCTCCAGACTCGTTGGTGGAGGATGCATGAATGACAATCAATTCATGGGGCTCCGAATAAAAGTGGAGAATGGAGAATTGGCGAACTGCGCTGGGCAATCAATTCGCGGGGCTCCAGACTCGTTGGTGGTGGATGCATGAATGAAAATCAATTCATGGGGCTCTGAATAAAAGTGGAGAATGGAGAATTGGCGAACAGCGCTAGGATATCAATTCGCGCAGCTCCAGACTCGTTGGTGGAGGATCCATGAATGACAATCAATTCATGGGGCTCCGAATAAAAGTGGAGAATGGAGAATTGGCGAACTGCGCTGGGCAATCAATTCGCGGGGCTCCAGACTCGTTGGTGGTGGATGCATGAATGAAAATCAATTCATGGGGCTCTGAATAAAAGTGGAGAATGGAGAATTGGCGAACAGCGCTAGGATATCAATTCGCGCAGCTCCAGACTCGTTGGTGGACGATGCATGAATGACAATCAATTCATGGAACTCTGAATAAAAGTGGAGAATGGAGAATTGGCGAACAGCACTAGGCAGTCAATTCGCGGGTCTCCACACTCGTTGGTGGAGGATGCATGAATGACAATCAATTCATGGGGCTCCGAATAAAAGTGGAGAATGGAGAATTGGCGAACAGCGCTAGGCAATCATTTCGCGTGGCTCCAAACTCGTTGGTGGAGGATGCATGAATGATGATCAATTCATGGGTCTCCGCATGCCACCGGACTCTTGGGTCACAGTAACAAAAGGTGGGGTGGTCGACAAAAGCAGGGCTTTTGCTCCTACGTATCCTCAATTTGTGATGAGGTACTCAGACCTACATAGTTCTTGATAACTGTGAGACTAAAAATAGTGTCGGTGTTTTCTTCACTAAAATGCGAACATGCTGTAGTAAAGAAACAAAACTTCCAACTGATCAGAGCAACATATGCTTTTTTTTTTTTTTGAAAAATGATGTGTCTATCGGGGAAGGAGAGCATGCTGATGAAATTTTCTCATGACCTTAAATGAGATTTTGGGTGTTAGCATTTCGTTTCTAAATGACCATATAGAGGAAACACTGGGTCCAACAAAGATAGGAGAAAATCACTCAAAGTGTATCAATCTCACATAGGTAAGTGTTTTATCCTAATTCAGAACCATAGATATGTCATGACTTGATTTTGCAAATCATTTCTTATCAAATCAAAGATTACATGCGTGATCATGGATCAATAGGACTTATTTTGGGAATGGTTTTTAGGTGGGGAATTTGGCTTTGAGTGTTTTTGTCTTTTCCTCTTCTGTTTTTGTTTAGTGCGTGGCGAGAAAGTCACTAGCGCACAGGATTTTGTCGGCAATCAAAGGGAGAGGACCACTTTAGGTCGTGGTTTCCTTTTTCTTGTTTACTTGGTGACAATTCTGTATTGTTCAGATATTGTCTGGTCCAAAGACCTTTCTAGATGTTTCTTTTGTTTTCTTCCAATCCTTGATCGGGAATTTTCTTTCCTTTTTTTTTATTTCTCCCACTCTTTGATTGGGAATTTTTCTTTTCTCTTTTTTTTGTTGTTTTCCGAGGGCAAGGATTGACATTCTCACCCTGGGTCAAGGTTTATGATAAGTTGGGATTTTGGCTCAAGGCTTGTAGAACGGTTGGTCATGATATATGTCAGGGTTTGGCCAGCGGTTCGGGGATAAAGGGGATGTCCTACATTATTTCCATGATACACATGCAACAATGATGATTAGGAATTTTTATGCAAAACTGGTCATGCATGCACCCATGTGGACACTCAAGCATCAAGTTTTTATGGTCATGTGACACTAGGGCTCAGGATTCATTTTCCCTATTTTAAGTCAACCCAGTGTTTCCAAAATATGTTCTTTTATCAAATCATGCATTCATCTGAGTCCATTTTGGGCGTTCGGAAAATTTTCACAGCATTCACTCTTCAGGTGTATACACATTTTTTTCAAAAACTGGTTAAGATCAGTAAAATCTTTCAAAGAAAAGTTGGAAATGATCTCTTTTCACAAGCATGTTGTTTTTTAGCTAGACAACTTTTTATTTTTTTATTATTTTTTTTCTATTTTTTTTTCTTCCTTCTTTTTTTTTCTAGCTCGCTCTCTTTTTTTCATGAGGTATTTTGCTACCTAAACATACGTATATTTTTGTGAGGCATTTTGCTATATACATGCGTGTCCAAGGTATCTTGCTACCTAAACATACATATACATGTTTTGTGAGATATTTTTGCTATATACATGCATATCCAAGGTATCTTGCTACCTAAACATACATATATATATATTTTGTGAAGTATTTTTGCTAAATACATGCATATCTAAGGTATTTTCACTACCTAAACATACATATATATATTTTGTGAGGTATGACTACCTTCCGAGCTTGTGCTTGTTTTATTTAAATTCCTAGGATCATGAGCAACTAGGTGTGTCCTGCTATGACTTGAGAAACAAAAGTGATCAAATAACAAGCAGAGATTTAAAAGGTACTAGGTTGCCTTCTAGTAGCGCTTCTTTAACGTCTTGAGCTGGACGCGTGATGGCTTGTCGGTCACGGACCTAGTACTTTGTTTACCTTTGGCTTTGGACTTGGTCGCCTATTGGTCAGCCATGGGTCGTAAGCAACGCTCTAACCTTTTTGTGGATGAGCTGAGGTGAACTCTAGAGGTGATGGTGGTGCGTCTGTTGCCCGCTGTCGGCCATCCCCAGGCTGCTGTGGTGTTTCGCCCTGCGCCTGCCTGGGGACGCAGTACTTCTTGATGAAAGCTCGATTAGTAGGGGGCCTGATGACCTTGCTGGGGGCGACAGGCACTCCATAGAACTGATAGAGGCCCGTAATTAGAGCTTGGCAACTCCAAGACCCTGTTGGGCTTCTTCGGGTCCACAGGGTGTCTTGCGGGCGCGATCCCTGCAAACAATAGATGAAATCGGAAATCAGTTGAGCGATGTGCATACTTACCTATGTCATGATGACGTGACCTTGCCGGGGGGAATGGGCACCCTGTAAGACTACAGAGGCCCGTAACCAGAGCTGGAAACCCCAGGGCCCTGTTGGACTTCTCCGGGTCCACTGGGTGTCTTTGTGGGTGCGATTCCTGCAAACAATAGTGTAGATGCAATTGCTTTTGAAGTTTTGATGATGATCATGATGATATGATGCAATTGATGTAAATGGGCTTTTCAAGATTAAATTCAAGACAATACTTCAAGATTACAAGTCACAGCATCAAGATGATCACTAGTATATGAGGAAGGGAATTCCGAATTGAATTAGCAAAAGGTTTGGCCAAGTAATTTAAATTAAAAAGTGTTTTACAAAGGTTTTACTCTCTGGTAATCGATTACCAGAGGATGTAATCGATTACCAGTGGCCAAATATATTTTATAACAGCTACTAAAATTTGAATTCGAAATTTTAGACTGTGTAATCGATTACACAATTTTGGTAATCGATTACCAGCAGTTAGTAAACGTTTTAATTCAAATTTTAAAAGCTGTAATCGATTACACAATTACTGTAATCGATTACCAGACAGGATTTTCAGAAAAATAATTTTAAGAGTCACAACTTTTCAAAGGCTTTATTCATGACCACCAATGGTCTATATATATGTGACTTAAACACGAAATTGCTCAGAGTTTTTCAGAACAACAAGTGTTTATCCTCTCAAAGAGCAAAATCATTTTATCCTCTTAAGAATTCCTTGGCCAATTCAATTGCAATTCATTAAGGAATTATTTGAGTGCTCAATCTGTAAAATCCATCTCTTTCTAGAGAGATTCATTCTTCTTCTTCTTCTCATTCTTCTTCTTCTTCTCATTCTCTAAGGGATTAAGAGACCGTGGGTCTCTTGTTGTAAAGGAATTCTAAACACAAAGGAAGGATTGTCCTTGTGTGTTTAGAACTTGTAAAAGGAATTTACAAGATAGTGGAACTCTCAAGCGGGTTGCTTGGGGACTGGACGTAGGCACAAGGGTGTGGCCGAACCAGTATAAATCTGAGTTTGCACTTTCTCTTCCCTTAATCTCCTTTGTTTATTATTGCTTTATATTCATACTCAAATTGTTTTATTTGAATTAATATTTAAGAAGTTCATAGTTAAGGGAATTTATAACTTAAAAAGAAAGTGAAATAGATTTTTAATTGGGGAAGTAGTTTGGAATATCTTAATTCAACCCCCCCCCCCCTTCTTAAGATATCTGAGGCCACTTGTCTAACAAGTGGTATTAGAGCTTCATTCTTGTATAAAGTTTAGAAGCTTCAAGAAAAAGATGGCCTCAGCAAATTCCTTATTTCCAGAAGGGAATTCTATCAATAGACCTCCAATCTTTAATGGAGAGGGTTACCACTACTGGAAAACCCGAATGCAAATTTTTATTGAGGCAATAGATCTAAATATTTGGGAAGCCATAGAAATAGGGCCTTATATACCCACCACAGTAGAAAGAGTTTCAATAGATGGTAGTTCATCAAGTGAAAGCATAACTATAGAAAAACCTAGAGATAGATGGTCTGAAGAGGATAGAAAACGAGTACAATACAACTTAAAAGCCAAAAACATAATAACATCTGCCCTGGGAATGGATGAATATTTCAGGGTTTCAAATTGTAAGAGTGCTAAGGAAATGTGGGACACTCTTGGATTAACACATGAAGGAACTATAGATGTTAAAAGATCTAGGATAAATGCACTAACTCATGAGTATGAATTATTTAGAATGAATGCAAATGAAAATATTCAAAGCATGCAAAAGAGATTTACACATATAGTAAATCATCTAGCAGCATTAGGCAAAGAATTTCAAAATGAGGATCTCATAAACAAGGTGTTAAGATGTTTAAGTTGAGAATGGCAACCCAAAGTAACGGCCATTTCTGAATCAAGAGATTTGTCTAACATGTCCCTTGCCACTCTATTTGGAAAGTTGCAGGAACACGAGATGGAATTATTGAGATTACACCAACATGAAGAAAATGACAAGAAAAAGAAAGGAATTGCTCTTAAAGCATCATCCTCAATTCAGGAAGAAAGTGATCAAGAAAATGATCCAGATGATGATGATGATCTAAGTTTCTTTGTAAGAAGATTCAACAAGTTTCTTAAAGTAAGAGGAAATCAGAGGCGACCTAATTTTAAATCAAAGAGAAGGACAGAAAATTCATCCTCTACTCTAAAATGCTTTGAATGCAATCAACCTGGACATCTGAGGGTTGATTGTCCCATCTTCAAGAAAAAGATGGAAAAATATGAAAAGAAAAATCATAGTGAAAAGAAACTGAAGAAAGCATACATCACATGGGATGAAAATGATATGGAATCTTCTGAAGATTCTGAAAATGAAGAGATAAATCTCCGCCTTATGGCTAAAAGTTACGAAAGTGATGAAGAGGTAACATCTTCGAATAACTTATCTATTTCTTTTGATGAATTGCAAGATGCATTTGCTGATCTGCATAAAGAGTCAATTAAACTTGCAAAATTAGTTTCATCTTCAAAGAAAACAATTTCAAATTTAGAAAATGAAATTTCAAAATTAAACAAAGAATTAGATCTTCTTAGAAATGAAGTCTCAATTTCTAAAACAAATGAAAAAGTTAATATCTCCACTATTTCTGACAAGAAAATATCAGATTCTTGTAGTTGTTGTGATAAATATGTAAAAGAAATTAAAGAGTTGAAAAATTTACTTGCAAAATTTTCATATAGTAAAAATAATTTAGATGTTATATTAAGTAAAAAAAGATATGTGTCAAATAAAAATGGACTAGGGTATAAATCTGAAAAACAACAAAAGTTTCATAAAAACTTTTCCACTTTCACCCAAAAATATAATTCTAATTCTATTACTTGTTTTTACCGTGGAAGAAGAGGACATGGCATATCAACTTGCTACTTCAAGAAAAATTACAGTAACATTAAAATGATATGGGTTCCAAAAGAATCCTCAATTTATACTAACATGCAAGGACCCAATAAAGTTTGGGTACCTAAGTCAAAAACTTAATTATGTAGGTATCTTTGAGAAAGAAGTGGTACATAGATAGCGGATGCTCAAAACATATGACTGGAGATGCATCAAATTTTACACATATCTCTCCAAAGAAAAGCGGGCATGTAACATATGGTGACAACAACAAAGGTAGAATCCTTGGAGTTGGTAAAATAGGTACAAATTCTTCAAACTCCATTGAAAATGTTCTACTTGTTGAAGGCCTTAAGCACAGCCTGCTTAGTGTTAGTCAATTATGCGACAAAGGCTATCTAGTATCATTTGATTCTCAGAAATGTCTTATAGAACATAAGCATGACATTAATATAAAGCATGTAGGACATAGAGTCAATAATGTTTACATGATAGACTTAAGCATAAAACTAGAAAACAATCATTGCTTTCTTAGCAAACATGATGATCCATGGTTATGGCATAAAAGAATTGCTCACATAAACATGGTTCACTTAAATAAATTAATTTCAAAAGATTTAGTAGTTGGTTTGCCTAAATTGAAATTTGAAAAAGATAAACTATGTGATGCATGTCAAAAGGGCAAACAAACAAAGAGTCTCATTCAAACCTAAAAATGTTGTTTCAACCACTCAACCCTTACAGTTATTGCATATGGATTTATTTGGTCCATCTAGAACCATGAGTTTTGGAGGAAATTACTATGCTTTAGTTATAGTTGATGATTTCTCTAGATATACTTGGACATTATTTATTACACATAAAAGTGATTCATTCCAAGCATTTAGAAAACTTGCTAAAGTCATACAAAACAAGAAAAATCTCAAGATTGCATCCATTAGAAGTGATCATGGGGGTGAATTTGAAAATAAAGATTTTGAATTATTTTGTGATGAACATGGTATTGAACACAATTTTTCTGCACCTAGAACCCCTCAACAAAATGGAGTTGTTGAGAGGAAAAATAGGTCATTGGAAGAAATTGCAAGAACTTTATTAAATGATACTTCTCTTCCAAAGTATTTTTGGGCTGAAGCTGTCAATACTGCATGTTACATCATGAATAGGGCCTTATAAGACCCATTTTAAAGAAAACCCCATATGAGTTATATAATGGTAGAAAACCTAATATTTCTCATCTACATGTTTTTGGTTGCAAGTGCTTTGTGCTTAATAATGGTAAAGATAATCTAGGAAAATTCGATGCAAAATCTGATGAAGGTATTTTTCTTGGATATTCATTACAAAGCAAAGCATATAGGATATATAATAAAAGAACTATGAATATCGAGGAATCCATTCATGTTACCTTTGATGAATCTAATGCTATTTGTCAAGAAAGAATATGCTAGATGATATTGCAGATTCTTTAGAACATATGAATATTCATGAACAAGATTCCAAAGGAAATGATAAAGGAAACAATGAAGATCCTCCAGAAGAAGTCAAATCCAATGATGAACTTCCAAGAGAATGGAAAGCTTCAAGAGATCATCCCCTCGACAACATTATTGGTGATATCTCAAAAGGGGTAACAACTAGACATTCTCTTAAAGATTTATGCAATAATATGGCTTTTGTATCTATGATTGAACCTAAAAATATAAAAGAAGCCATAGTAGATGATAACTGGATCATTGCCATGCAAGAAGAACTAAACCAATTTGAAAGAAACAATGTGTGGAAATTAGTAGAAAAACCTGAAAATTATCCTGTCATAGGAACAAAATGGGTTTTTAGAAATAAATTAGATGAACATGGTATAATTATTAGAAATAAAGCAGGTTAGTAGCAAAAGGGTATAATCAAGAAGAAGGAATAGACTATGAAGAAACATATGCTCCTGTTGCAAGATTAGAAGCCATTAGAATGCTTTTGGCATATGCATCCATAATGGATTTTAAACTTTATCAAATGGATGTTAAGAGTGCCTTTCTAAATGGCTTAATTCAAGAAGAGGTATATGTTGAACAACCCCCTGGTTTTGAAATTCCTGATAAACCAAACCATGTTTATAAATTACAAAAGGCTCTTTATGGTTTGAAACAAGCCCCTAGGGCATGGTATGAACGCTTAAGTAATTTTCTTCTAGAAAAAGAATTCTCTAGAGGTAAAGTGGATACCACATTTTCATAAAGAGAAAGCATAATGATATTTTGTTGGTTCAAATATATGTTGATGATATAATTTTTGGATCCACTAATGATTCATTGTGCAAGGAGTTTTCCCTTGATATGCAAAGTGAATTTGAAATGTCAATGATGGGAGAACTAAAGTACTTTCTGGGATTACAAATCAAGCAAACTCAAGAAGGTATATTCATCAATCAATCCAAGTACTGCAAGGAATTGATCAAAAGATTTGGGATGGATAGTGCAAAACACATGTCTACACCGATGAGCACTAGTTGTTACTTAGATAAAGATGAATCTGGTCAGTCTATAGACATAAAACAATATCGAGGTATGATCGGATCTCTTCTTTATTTATCTGCTAGTAGACCTGATATTATGTTTAGTGTATGTATGTGTGCTAGGTTTCAATCCAACCCCAAACAATCACATTTAAGTGCAGTAAAGAGAATCATGAGATATCTATTAGGAACAATCAATTTAGGATTATGGTATCCTAAGAATTCAACATGTAACTTAATAGGATATTCTGATTCTGATTTTGCCGGATCTAAAACTGATAGAAAAAGTACAAGTGGAACTTGTCAATTCATTGGATCGGCTCTTGTCTCATGGCATAGTAAGAAACAAAATAGTGTTGCTTTATCTACTGCTGAAGCGGAGTATATCTCTGCCGTAGTTGTTGTGCACAGATTTTATGGATGAAGCAACAATTATCTGACTATGGCATCATTCTTGATCGCATACCTATTAAGTGTGATAATACTAGTGCCATAAATCTATCCAAAAACCCAGTTCAACACTCTAGAACTAAACATATAGAGATTAGACACCACTTTCTTAGAGATCATATCCTAAAGGGAGATTGTGTATTAGAGTTTGTTGATACTAAGAATCAACTTGCTGATATTTTCACAAAACCTCTCCCCAAGGAAGTGTTATTCTCTATTAGAAGAGAATTAGGTCTCTTAGATGTAAGAGATTTAGAAAAATAGGTTGATTGATTGATTGATTTACTCTTTTTATTGTTTGTAGATGTTTTTGTTTGATCTTGTTTGAATTTTGTTTTATGATAGAATTTATGATTTCTGTGTGTATTATAATTGAATGATTGAATTTGTGTATTAGTAGTCAAAATTAATCATATAGGATGTATTTTATCATAAACATAGATATTTCTTAAGAAACTAGCCTAGGATAGGCTCTGGTAATCGATTACCATCCAGTGTAATCGATTACACATGAACAGGCAGCCTGTAATCGATTACAACATCCTGTAATCGATTACCAGTAGGCTTATTGGTCCTGTAATCGATTACCAATACCTGTAATCGATTACAATACGTCATCTTCTATAAATACTCACGAAATCAGAGCTGCTGCGCAGCCAAAGCCTCCTCCACGTTTTCCTCCATACCTAAAACTTCAAATCTTCGATTCTCACTCAATTCTTCACCAAATCACGTCCCGTAAAGCCCAATCTTCCTCTTTTTCACTCCTCTTTCACTTCCACCGATCAAAATCCACAAAAACTTCATCAAATGGTAGAGCCATCGAAGAAGAGAAAGGGATCATCCTCCACCGCTGCTGCTGCTGCCCATCGCCGCCACGACCCATCCGGAGCACCCACAGCACCTATTCCTCCTTCTTTGTTATCTCCGAGATCATCAACATTGTTTTCATCTGATGATCAGCGTCTACGGTACCTTTCTCAGTTTTCTTCTAGAATAATCTTAGACCCTAAGTACCTAGATGTAGAGTTCTTTAATGATGAAACGTTTGATTGCTATCAAGTGTTTCAAAATTCTGGTCTTGTTGATTTCATGTCATTAAAATTGCCATATTATCCTGAACTTGTAAAGGTCTTCTACTGCAATTTAAAAATTCAGGATGGTATTATTATGTCTGAGGTGCATGGTATTTCTATGGTCATTGATCAATCACTATTCTTTTCTTTGACTCATTTACCCAGTCAAGGTGCACCTTTTGAGGGCACCATTGTTGATGACTGGAAATTTGATTATTCGAGTCATGATGCTCGCCGCATGGTCTGCAATGATCAGGCTGAAATGACCGGTAGATTGCTGGCCGGGTCATTAACATTTGATAATCGCATCATGCATTATATCATTGTTAGAATTTTGCTTCCTCGGTCTTCAAATTTAGCACAGGCCTCTGAGGAGGATTTGATTCTTATGTGGGCTTTTCTTACTGGTCGTCAGATCGACTGGGCCCATTTGGTTCGGTATCGAATGCATAAGGCATTACGGGCCAATGCACCTCTTCCTTATCCACATTTGATTACTCTGTTTTTGCGTCATTTTCAAATTCCGCTTGATGATGAACCCTTTGTTCAAGTCAAGCGTTCCTTTGCAATTGGTGCTGGTGCAGTGACCTCCTTTGGGTACCGTAAAGATGGAATGGTCAATGGCTGAAGAAGGATGCACTCCCTCCTCAAGATGAACGTACTCCTTCACCTCCCCCTCAACGTGAAGATTCCGCACTCATGAATGAAGTCCTCTCCGAATTACGGGGTCTTCGTTCTTATGTTGGTGACCGCTTCGACTCGTTAGATACACACTTTGCCGGTATGGACATTCGCCTCACACAGCTTGAAGAGGATGTCGGATACATTCGTCAGAGTTTCGATCTTCCACCACCACCTCCGTCTTCTTAGATTTTAGTTTCTGATTATAAGTCTTTAATAAGCCGTGTATTTTGGCTGTTTAAGTTTCTTAGAGTTTCAATTATTATGTTAAGTACTTTGCTTATTTATCTTGTGGTATTAAGATTTCAGACTTTTTCTGCTTTGACATTGTGTGGTTGTTGACATTTTGAGTTATTTGGATTCTGGATTGATTATTTCTTGTTTGTGAGTTTGGATGGTTATGCTTTATACTCTGATCTTTATATCTTTCTACTCCTTTGTTATATCTGTGTTGATTCCCTAGTTCTTTGGCTTTTTGATGTTGCCAAAGGGGGAGAAAAGGTTGGTTGTAGAAAAAGGTTAACAACCTTAGAAATCAAGTGATCATAAATTCCGAAATATAAGGGGAGTAAACACACATTTTATCTATATACAATTGTTTGTTGCTTGCTTTAATCTTGATTTCAGGTATTGTATTGTCATCATCAAAAAGGGGGAGATTGTAGATGCAATTGCTTTTGATGTTTTGATGATGATCATGATGATATGATGCAATTGATGTAAATGGGCTTTTCAAGATTAAATTCAAGACAATACTTCAATATTACAAGTCACAACATCAAGATGATCACTAGTATATTAGGAAGGGAATTCCTAATTGAATTAGCAAAAGGTTTGGCCAAGTAATTTAAATTAAAAAGTGTTTTACAAAGGTTTTACTCTCTGGTAATCGATTACCAGAGGATGTAATCGATTACCAGTGGCCAAATATATTTTATAACAGCTACTAAAATTTGAATTCGAAATTTTAGACTGTGTAATCTATTACACAATTTTGGTAATCGATTACCAACAGTTAGTAAACGTTTTAATTCAAATTTTAAAAGCTGTAATCGATTACACAATTACTGTAATCGATTACCAGACAGGATTTTCAGAAAAATAATTTTAAGAGTCACAACTTTTCAAAGGCTTTATTCATGACCACCAATGGTCTATATATATGTGACTTAAACACGAAATTGCTCAGAGTTTTTCAGAACAACAAGTGTTTATCCTCTCAAAGAGCAAAATCATTTTATCCTCTTAAGAATTCCTTGGCCAATTCAATTGCAATTCATTAAGGAATTATTTGAGTGCTCAATCTGTAAAATCCATCTCTTTCTAGAGAGATTCATTCTTCTTCTTCTTCTCATTCTCTAAGGGATTAAGAGACCGTGGGTCTCTTGTTGTAAAGGAATTCTAAACACAAAGGAAGGATTGTCCTTGTGTGTTTAGAACTTGTAAAAGGAATTTACAAGATAGTGGAACTCTCAAGCGGGTTGCTTGGGGACTGGACGTAGGCACAAGGGTGTGGCCGAACCAGTATAAATCTGAGTTTGCACTTTCTCTTCCCTTAATCTCCTTTGTTTATTATTGCTTTATATTCATACTCAAATTGTTTTATTTGAATTAATATTTAAGAAGTTCATAGTTAAGGGAATTTATAACTTAAAAAGAAAGTGAAATAGATTTTTAATTGGGGAAGTAGTTTGGAATATCTTAATTCAACCCCCCTTCTTAAGATATCTGAGGCCACTTGTCTAACAAATAGATGGTATCAGAAGTCAGTAGAACCATATGTATACTTACCTATGTCACGATGGCATGACCTTGCTGGGGGAACTGGCACCCTGTAGGACTGATAGAGGCCCGTAACCAGAGCTGGAAACCCCAGGGCCCTGTTGGACTTCTTCGGGTCCACTGGGTGTCTTGTGGGCACGATCCCTACAAACAATAGATGACATCAGAAATTAATTGAGTCACGTGCATACTTACCTATGTCATGATGGCATGACCTTGCTGGGGGGGATGGGCACCCTGTAGGACTGACAGAGGCCCGTAACCAGAGCTGGAAACCCCAGGGCCCTGTTGGACTTCTTCAGGTCCACTGGGCGTCTTGTGGGCATGATCCCAACTGATACATCTGCAGGGGGAGATTGGCATTGTGGTTGCTGGGCAGAATGTTGCTAAGTAGCAACGTCATCCATATCCATGTAAGAGTGGTCATGTTGGTGCGCATGATCCACACTCGTCTTTTTGCAGCGGCACGGGTGAAATCTTGCCCCGGTATGCATAGTAGATGCGTGATAGCCTCCTTCTCTGGATGTGCTCGCACAGTTGGTCGCCCTCCAATATCAGGGGGTGGCCCAGGAACTGATAAAAGGAAACTACTGGCCCCTTAACCGGGAGCGCAAGTCTCAATTAAGCATCTAAGGGCAAAGGACCTTATGTCCTCTTAAGGTGTGGATATGGAGCACACTGAAAATGAGGACGCGTAGCCCTCTAAAGGCGAGGGCGTGCAGCCCTCTGCAGGCGAGGATGTGCAGTCCTCTGATGAAGAGTACATATAGTCCTCTAAAGGTGATAGGTACTAGTACCCAAGGGTCCACCTTTATGAGAAAGCAAGAGATCGACTCATCGAGAGGGTCGGTCATCCAAAAAGATTGGACACGAGATGTAGGAAATCTATGCAGTTAACATGATTTTTAGGGATGCAGACGCATGCAACCTTTGTCGTGAAATTTGGTAATGCTGACCTCATATGAAACAATGCAATGCAATGGAAAGTTTGTACAATGTTCATGACATTCTTTCCCTATTTTGTGATTTTGATTTGGATTTAATTTTTTTGGAAAACCCAGATTGACTGTCCTTTTGAAAAAGGTGATAATTCATGCAACCTTATCCTATCTTTTGCAAATCTCTCCGGGAACTCCCTCAGAGTGTATGTTCTGTTTGATTTAGTCACTTGACCATTTTGGAGTGACGACAATGGAGTCGTTTGACGTTTAATCAATCTATTGAAATTCTAGGGTTTGTCTCCCCCCCCCCCCCTTTTTTTCTTGTTTAAAAACATCAATGGGTGAGAACTTTTGATCTGCCCCTATGTTCACTTGAGGCTCATGCACGATGCCCCTCATTGCCCCAGTGTAAGGCTTTGAGGTACCAATTGTTATCTTTCGTCGTGACCTTGTAGGTGGGAACCTATTGGGTGAGAACTTCTTCTGCCCCTAGGTTCGCTTGAGGTTTTTGCATGGTGCCTTTCATTGCCCCAGTGTAAGGCTTTGAGGTACCAATTGTTGTCTTGTTTTCACAACCTCGTAGTGAGGAAGAATGAAAAAAGCAGTTGATTCTTGCAAAAAGAATTTTCCAAGGACGAGAAATAGTTGAAGGATTTTTCAGTTGATGGATTAAGTCAAATGACTCCTATGTAGAAGCAAGATGTTTTGATGTCTTGATGATGCTAAAGGATCAAGTACTTCTAAGTTTTATTCAAGACAAGAATCCAAGAAAATCAAGATATATGATAAAGTTGATCTCTAGAATCTTTAGGAAGAAGTTTCCAAATTAAAAAAAACAAAAGGTTGGACCATAGAATTCTATCATTTCAAATTGAGATTTGCTCTCTGGTAATCGATTACCAGCAGCTGAAAATGTTTATAACAGTCACTAGAAATTTGAATTCAAAATTTATAACGTGTAATTGATTACACATGGATGGTAATTGATTACCAGCAGTTTATTGAACGTTTTAATTCAAATTTTAAAGCCTGTAATCGATTACACAAGAGGGGATTTTCAGAAAATAATTTCCAAGAGTCACATCTATTCAAATGGTTTATGAATGGCCATCAAGGGTCTATTTATATGTGACTCGGAAACACGAATTTAAAGAGAGTTTTCATTGCCCAAAAAGTTTTATCCCCTCAAAAGATTAAGAGAGTTTTCTGAACTGAAATGTCTTATCCTCTCAAAAAGATTCCTTGGTCAACCACTTGTATATTCAACAAGGAATTTTGATTGATCTTCATTGTACAATCTATCTCTTTTAAGAGAGATTTCTTCTTCTCTTCTTCTTATTTCTGAAAAGGGATTAAGAGACCGTGGGTCTCTTGTTGTAGAGGATTTTTGAACACAAGGGAAGGGTTGTCCCTGTGTGGTTCAGACTTTGTAAAAGGAGTTTTACAAAGAGAGTGGAAAAACTCAAGTGGGTTGCTTGAGGACTGGACGTAGGCATGGGAAGTGGCCGAACCAGAATAAATCAAGTTTGCATTCCTCTCTTCCCTTAAACTTCTTTTATTTATTGCTATTTATCTTTTGCTTTAAAGAAGTTTATTTTGAATTGTCTTTTGAGTAATTCATGTTAAGGGTGCATTGTTAATCAAAAAAGAGAGAGTGAAAGTTTAATTGGGGAATAGTCTTTGTATCTTAATTCAACCCCCCTTTTTCTTAAGGTAACTGAGGCCATTTGCCCAACATCCTTTTCTTGATAACTCACTTCTCTCTAAAAAGACAAACTTTCCGGAATGATAAAATGAGGTCACATGAACGTCTTGAAAACACAGTCAATCAAATGCTTTTTTTCTTTTTGAACACTTTTTTTTTTATTTTGAAACATATTTGTTTTGAACTTTACTCGTTGTTTTACGGCACCCCACCAACGTGCAAGACGAGTAATCTCTGATTGAACGGTCTTGGAAGTCCAAACTCAGGAGCACAGGTTGCTTGAGCAAACAGACCAATGGCTTGCACCCACATTCCGGTGAAAGTTGAATAAGCAAAGATGCGTTTGTGAGAGGATGAGGGACAAAGATATCAACTTTATCCATTTCATTTAACATTGTAACTGTGGTTTACAATAATGGTACAAACTTGAAAATCCTGATGAGTCATTAGAGACATCTAACAACAGCTTTCAAAATTGCCCCATGTGTGGCATCTCTTGTCAATGTCAAGATTTACACGCGATTCTCCTCAAATTTCAGCCAGCCCGCATCAGTTAGACCTTGCACCTTACGCTTCAGAGCCCTACAATGCTCAATGGAACGCCCCGGGGCTTCTCCGTGACAAGCACACGTTGCGTTCGAGTCGTATTCTCAGAGAAATGGAGTTTGATGAACCTTGACTAGGGTTATGGCTACCATTGAATTATCAAGTAGATATGGGAGCAAGTCAGTATAGGACACTGGAATTGGGGTGAATTCTACAGGCTTTCTCGCTGCAAAATTCATTTCTTGGTTGATGTTTTTGGTTTGTGCTAAAGGTGGTGTTCGTCATTGGAAGTGCGGTAGACAGACTTTGTGGTTGATTTAGGGATTGCCTTTGTGGATAACTGGGCGGTGGGTAAGGAGAAGGTTTGTTATTGGCTGAGTAATGACATTGTTGGGTTGGTGGGAAACTTGGCTGTATAGGAATGGCAGTCACAGCATGGGCTTCTCCCTCATTCTCACCCTCTTCATTTGCCCTAGTTTTTTTGGCATTTATCAAAGCATGATGATCAGATTTGCCTCTTTTTAGACCCACTTTGATCCTTTCGTCGGTGAAGACCATATCATCAAAGCTTGAAGATGTGTAGCCCACCATCTTTTCATAGTAGAATACTAGTAATGTGTCTACTATCATTGTCATCATTTTTTTCTCCGTCATTGAGGTGCCACTTGAGCTGTCAGGCCTCTCCACCTTTGGGCATATTCTTTTGAAAGATTCGTGCCCCCCTTTTGCACATGTTTTGTAGTTGCATCCTATTCGAAGACATTATACTGACACTGCCTAACGAAGGCAACCACTAGGTCCTTCCAAGAATGGACTCGGGAAGGTTTCAAGTTAGTGTACCAAGTAACAGCTACCCCGGTAAGACTTTCTTGGAAGGAATGTATCAGCAATTCCTCACCTTTTGCGTATGCCCCCATCTTCCGATAATACATCTTTAGATGGTTCTTGGGGCAAGTAGTCCCCTTGTACTTGTCAAAGTCCAGCACCTTGAACTTGGGAGGGGTGATGATATTGGGTACTAGGAACAACTCTTCTAGGTTAGCAAAGGTATAATCTTCACCTCCTTCAATGGCCCTGAGCCTTTCCTCTAAATGATCCAACTTTCCCATTTCTGCCATAGCATGAGGGTTTTTACTTGTTGTGGAATGCAAGAGGTGTAGCTGGGGATGATACTGAGGGCCCTCCAAAGGGTTTTGTAAGGGTATACCACCAACTGCTTGCCCTTCAGTGGCATATCCGAGGCAAGGCTCGAAGTCGGCTAGATTGTGGTGGGGAATTTCATGTGTCTCCCCCACGGTTTAAGAGACATGTGCATGATCAGTTTGGGGTTGTTGGCTCTCAATGGGTATAGGAGTGGAGTTATTGACATTCTTATTGGGAGTGTACGCCACATTGGGTGGCATATAATTGAGAGGCAAGCCATATGGCGGGAAGGCGTGCTCGTTTTGAATTTACACATCATGGGGGCCGCCCATACTTCCCAAACCTTTGCCTACCATAGCTGAGGTTGGATGATTCATTTGGTTGAGGCCAGATGGGGGCATCGGGTTCACCTTAGCAATAGTGCTGGTAGCGGCAACTGCAACCGCACTGGCTTCCATTATCTTCTTCATGATCATCATGGCCTCCATCATCGTGCCCATTTGCTCTTTCATGGCCTCCATGTCAGCCTTTATCTTCTCTTGTACCTCCTCTACTTCACCCATTACTCTAGCTCTAGCACAGGTTCGGTGAGGGCACCGTAAAGCATGTTTTTTTTTATAACAATGATTAAGTTCATTTTATTTTATTTTATTTTTCAAGGAAAGAATGTAATGAGCAATGCAACCAATGAAAAGCATGGATGTATGCGAATGATGCATAGTTGAAGTATTGCGAATTTTTACGCAGGACATGGGGTTGAATCAATTTAGATTTTCAACATGGTCCATGACATCTTCGTCAAGGTGAAACTGGAAGTAACAGGGACATCGACAGTCCTAAATGTGTTTGGCAGTTGATGAAGCAGCGATGTAACTCGATCCATCTTTTGCCCCAATTTTTGCAAGATGGTTACTTCCATACTTCAACTTGACTTGATGAACCTTTTCGTAAAAGCACGAGCTTGGTTCAACCCCATAACCCAGGGAATGGCAATTTTGATCGCCAATACTTCAACAACATTTCATAGGGATGAAAGACTCGGGAATACGCATGCTATGGAAAATGTAATTATGAGATTGAGATGCCCGAAGAGACATCCTTTCTTAGTTAACCACGCATTAGGTACCATGCTCAATCATTTTGTTTTGTTGTTTGTGTTTTTTTTTTTATTTTAGAAATGGGTTTATGATCCCAACATGGTTGGCTCATGGTACCTAACACATGCAACTAAGAATGCATCATGAATTTTCATGCTTCCCTTTTTTTGTTTTTGTTTAGTAGAGGAAAACACAAGGATCATGTATGAGCAAACATGTAGAACAAAAAGTATGTTGAACGCATATGCATGATGATGCAATGACTCATGCAAAATGTGAGGTTGGAATGTGATAACGGACAAATGCAGGAGCGATATGTTCATTATGATGCTGAAGAGATGTTTATGCGATGCATGATATGAATGCATTTACGGACACGAGAGCCCGGAAAATCATCTCTCCTTACTTGCGCATTTGGGGGCGCAGTGCCCCATGTGTGCAGTTAAGAAGACGATATGGATCTTCCGACTTCCCACAACAAGAGACGAGACCCACATACAACGCATGTGTGATGACATGATGCAGACGCGCAAAAGCATAACACGGGGATGCACACAGTATGGCAATATCCACAAATAATCATACAGCAAAGGCATACATGACATTTAGGTTATGTGCATGACAATGTTTAAAAGGCACGCAGTGTGTTCGCTTCGTGCCCCTATTTTAGGGACCTATAGGATAATATCTAGGGGTCTCTAATAACTACTCCCAACAATCCATATCTCACATGGCTGTTTTCTAGTGGTATCATCACTCAAGATAATAATATTGCGGCGGTATGGAATACCAATGACAACACATTATAAAGAGAGAAAGCTCTAGACAAGGTTTCACTATTATCAAGCAAGTCGGAGACCTAGCATGACCATAGATTCACCTCCACTCCTTAAATTCCCATGGACCCGGGTATAGGGCCCCTTTTTTACTCAAACCCGTGGGTGCTTAGAATGCGGTGTAAAAATGTGGAAAAGACAACATTTATTATATTTACACAGTTCAAAAATGCACACACAAAGTTTCACAATTCCACAATTTCCTAAAATAGGCCTAACTCACAAAAAAGTCCCCAGTGGAGTCGCCAACTGTCGCAACATGCCCTTTTGCGGGCGAGCGAGGCGAGGCTCATGGGTGCGCTTTCCAAAGGAGGAAAGATGCGTGGAGTCGCCACCAACGTTTATTTGTGGAAAACGTCGGAAAAACTGAAGGAAACCGGTCGAAAAAGAAATTCCAAGTTCGGGAGTTGTATTTACGTTTGAGGTAGGTATTAGCACCTCTCACGTTTGTCTCAAAGGACAACAACCTATTTTTAGAATTGTGTGAAATTGTGTTACCTTAACTTTTATTTCCTTTTTTATTTTTGAGGTCGACAAAAGCGGGGCTCTTGCTCCTACGTACCCTCCATCGAAGAGGAAATCAGACCTACGTAGTTCTTTTTTAAGGGTGAATCAAGCGATTCTTTTTACTTGGAAGGTGGTCATTTTAAGGCGTTGGACCTTAAAAATGATCCATTTACTTGGTAATAAAAACTCAGATATTGAACTTTCAAATCCTTTTTTAGTGACTTTTTTGTGGACAAGCTTGACTTTGTGGGTTGATTTTAGCCTTAGTTTCACTTTAGTTATTAGTCAATTCAATTAAGAACGAGAAATCCCAAAGAGAAACGTCTGATTGATTTTTTTGCTTTATTTTACTAAAAGGTATTTTTTTATTATTATATTATTATTTTACCTCTTTTTTTATTTCCAACGTGGTTATGGCCCAACCGAACGGTCGGATTTCATTTTAACAGAAATTAACGGATATTACAAATCAAATGATCGGTGGAAATTTATTTTATTTTTTGATTAGGCGAGAAATGACTTAAATAAATGACTGAAGCACGTCAAAAGGGGTATGGAAAGTAAATGAAAACGAGAATAAAAGTACACGAAACAAATGAGGACCACCACGGGTACATAGAATGAATTGAAAAGCTCGGTTTGGAGTACTTACCGGTTGAAGATCGACGAACGATGAAGAACGAACGATGAATGTCGAAGAACGGTTGAAAATCTTCGCGTAATTACTCACGGAAACGTTACAGAAACGTTACGGAAGCGCCTCGGCTTGGATTTTCTTCATGGAAACAATTTTCCTCAACAATTTCAAGAGAATACGAAGTGCCAAGAAGGTTGAACCCTTTCCTCTTCACTCATCCCCCTATTTATAGCAAAATAGGGGAGGAGCTTGCCACCCAGCTCACCCAGGCGAGCTCAGCTCGCCCAGGCGAGCCAAGTTGCTTCCTCCAGAAGCAACCGCTTTCTGGAGGAAGAATCTGGAAGTCCCAAGTGGGCCTGGTTGCTATTTGCACCCTTTTTTTACTAAATACACCCCACCTTTACTTTTTTTGGTGATTCTTTTTCTGTAATGTTACGAAACTTTACGAATTTTGTAATGATACTTATTTTCTTTTCTTAAGGTTACGGAACCTTACGGATCATGTATTTACTCTTTTTTAGCTTTCGAAGAAGTTACGGAAACTCACGGATTGCGTAACAATACTTCCTTTTGGTTTCCATCACATTACGGAATTTCATGGATTGCGTAACCACGCTTCCTTTTGATTTTTGGCGCGTCTCGGGACTTCACATATTGTGCAACAAAGGGTGCCAAGTACTTTGAAGCGGTCAATCAAAGGTTACATGCCACCAAGCAATAGTTCCCGAACGAAATTAGGGTATGACAGATACCTATATTTAATGGTGATATTGTTTAAAGCTTTACAATCGGAGCACATCCTCCAAGAACCATCTTTTTTTGGAACCAAAATTACCGACATAGCACATGGACTCATGCTATCTCTTACCCATCCCTTACCAATGAGTTCCTCCACTTGTCTTTGGATCTCCTTGGTCTCTTGAGGGTTACTCCTATAAGCTGGCCTATTAGGCAAAGAAGATCCCGGCACGAGATCAATTTGATGCTCAATTCCCCTCAATGGTGGCAACCTACTTGGAACACTTGATGGAAACACCTCCTCAAATTCCTGCAAAAGAGTTTTCACACTAGAAAGCAATTCAAAGTTGTCAAAAGTGTTAGTGGTCAAAACATAATTTTTTCAAATCAACAAGTATAGGGGTTGTTTTGAATGAAACAACCCTTTGACCTCTCCTTTTGTAGCTAGAAAATTCTCCCTCACTTCAAGTGTTTCACTCATCTTTTTCCTCTCTTGTGTTTCCCTCTTTTTGTCCTCACTTTTTGAACTCTCAAGTGTTTGGCTCTCTTTTTCTTTTTCTCTCTTTTCTTGAAGAATTTTCTCTCTCATTTTTCTTTGATCCTCACACACTTCTTGTGGACTCAATGGTTTGAGCACTATCTTTTTGCCTTGATACGTGAAAGAGATCTTGTTGGTGAAACCATCATGATTAGCCCTCTTATCAAATTGCCATGGTCTCCCCAAGAGTAAGTGGCTGGCCTCCATAGGAACAACATCACAAAGCACCTTATCATTGTACTTTCCAATGGAAATATCCAACTCCACTTGCTTCCTCACTTGCACCTCTCCATCCTCACTAAGCCATTGAAGCTTATACGGCCTAGGATGTGGTTTTGTGACTAAATTCAATTTAGACACAAGTCTTGCACTTGCCACATTGGTACAACTCCCTCCATCAATGATCATCATGCAAACTTTGCCATTGATCAAACATCTAGTGTGGAAAATGTTTTCTCTTTGACTTTCCTCCACAGACTTTAATTGATGGCCAAGTAACCGCCTAATCATCAACAATTCTCCCTTTGGTGTTTTCTCCACTTCCTCCTCATCATCCTCACTCTCTTCTCCCTTTTCAACTTCAGACTCACTAATGTACTCTCCGTCTCTAAGAATCGTGGCTTTCTTGTTAGGGCACTCATATGCATAATGTCCCAAGCCTTGGCACCGAAAGCACTTCACATCTTGACTTTTTTTTTAGGATTGTTCTTGGAATTTTGGAGGAGTTTTTGATGGTATAGGTGTTGCATTAGAGGTGGCAACCCCTTTACCCTTGTCCTTCCAACTAGAAGAACCATAATTAGTGGAACTCCTTTTGTCCACACCTTTTCTTTTCAATTGTTTCTCTACTCGAATTGTTTTGTGAAGCAAATCTTCCATTTTAACAAATTCCTGCAGCTCAACAATACCACGAATATCACTATTTAAATCATTAAGAATTCTAGCCATAGTTACCTCTTCATCCTCTTCTATCTTGGCTTGAATCATGAGCACCTCCATTTATTTATAGTATTCCTCAACGCCTTTACTGCCTTCGGACAAGTTTTGAAGTTTGAATTTTAAGTCCCTAGTATAGATTGCTGGCACTTATCGCTTCCTCATGATCCATTTCATCTCAACCCAAGTTTCCACCAAAGGCTCCTCATTTCTAGCTCTCTCCCTTTTCAATTTGTTCCACCACACAAGAGCATAATCTGAGAATCCCACAACTGCTAGCTTCAATTTTTGGGCCTCCTCATAGGTGTTACATGAGAAGATATGCTCTATCTTGAGCTCCCCTCCAAATATGCCTCTGGATCACTTTTGCCTTTAAAGGGAGGAATGTTGAGCTTGACTCCTTCAATTTGGTTTGGCCTTGGACCACCACCATTTCCTCCTCTCCTTTCTTCCTCATGACGTTCACGATTCTCTAATCTCTCAATTCTTTCATACAACTCCTCGTTGTTCTCCCTCAATAGTCTTTGCATTTGAGCATTGAGAGCATCCAACAAGAATCTTTGTGCCCCATCCAATTGATGTTCACCACTACCTGACATATTCAAAATAAAAATAATAATAGTTATAAAGAAAATAGAACCTCACCACACTCAAGTGTATCTCTCAAATATGGCTTTTTTTAAAAAAAAATTGTACACTCTTACCTTTTTCCACTCTAGAATTCTCCTTGAGTTCTAAAGCAATTCAAGATAAAGTTTACACAAAGTTCAACCACCAATTTGTGACAAGGAAAAGGCTTAGGGCTAGGCTAACAAAAGCCTAGAACAAGGACGAAAAATTCCAGCAACTACACAATGGGATTTTTTTTAACCTTCTAACAACCAATTATATTACCTTCAAGAATTTTTGAAAGCTATTATAGGATGAACCATTCAGCCCAAATAATTTTTTTTAAATAAGTTTTAATTTTTTTTAATAAGAAATTAAAGGCCTAATTTATGCAATGGTTCAGCCTCAATAAAAAAAATAGCATGAACAAGGTAATATAAAATGGCAAGGAAGAAATTAGAAGGATGTTACCAAGAAATTTCAACCCAAGCACTCTTGAAAAACCCTTGAACTGGAGCTCTGATAACCAAAAATGATGTAAACCCATTTGCACAAGGGTTGAAGATGGATCTTCAAAGGTTTTTCTTTTTTTTTATGAAATTTATTGAATGAGAGAGAAAGTGACGAGTTTATGGAGGGTTGAATGTAAGGTATTTGGTTCAAAGTTTGAATGTGTTTGGATGGAAAATGAAGATGATAACAA
This sequence comes from Glycine max, assembly GCF_000004515.6. Classification (NCBI taxonomy): domain Eukaryota; kingdom Viridiplantae; phylum Streptophyta; class Magnoliopsida; order Fabales; family Fabaceae; genus Glycine; species Glycine max. The sequence goes on along the minus strand of NC_038255.2, from coordinate 17,940,452 downwards.
TGGTGTTCAAGTAGGATTAAAGAATGAAGGTTTAGAAAGATGAAGAAGGATAATGAAGAAGGGGGTTGGAAGAATCATCCCTCCGAAATTGGTGTCACGCACAAGGTGGTGTTCCTTGATAAACCAATTTCTTAACAGTCACTTTAACACAAGTTTGGGCCTTTATTTCAACTAACAAAATGCTAATAAAACCACTCAACAAAAGTGGCACCCTCTACTCTTCTTGGAACATGGTGCAATTAACAATCCGAAGCTTCTCCACTTGTAACTTAGGCCTAAATTCAAATAGCATGGTTAACACTTGTTGAAGAGCTTCCTTGGCCTTCTTTGTTCTAGCCCTTGCCATAGGTCCTCCAAGTCCTTCTAAAGGTTCCTTGCCCTTATTCCTTGCCTTGTCCTCATCACTTTGTCTCTTCTGGATTACTCCTATAGGCGGTCCTATTAGGAAGTGAAACTCTCAGAACAAGATCTATTTGATGCTTAATTTCTCTTAAAGGAGGCAAGCCATGGGGAATGTCTTGTGGGAAGACATCCTCAAACTCCTTTAAGAGGGTATCAAAACCTTGAGGCAACTCAAGGGACTAGAAGACAAACACATGTAATTTGGAATGAGTAAATACAATGATTGTCTAGATAGCATCAGTCTTTTTACCTCCTTAGGTTTGATGAACAAACTCCCTTTTATCACTAATTATTTTTCACTCCTTTTTTCCTTTTCTTTTGTTCTTTCTTGTCACTCTTTTTGTCTTCTTTTTCTTTTTGGCTTTTCTCTCTCAAATGGCTTTTCCTTCTTTAATTTTCTTCTCTTTCTCTTTCTCTTTTCAATCTCATTTTTATTTGATCCTCACACCTTACTTGGAGACAAAGGTAAAAGAACTACCTTTTTACCCTTATGCAAGAAAGAATATCAATTGGTGACCCCATTGTGGACAACAACTCTATCATATCGCCAAGGTCTTCTAAGCAACACATGTCCAGCGTCCATGGAAACCATATCATAAAGCACTTCATCCACATACTTTTCAATAGTCCATCCTTGATCCTCTTGGCTACCTCTTCTTGTAGAAACTTGGTTTTGGACCTTGTCATTGGACCCTTCACTCATGAAGTGCTTCTAAGTCCTTATGCTCTCTGGGTAGCCTTTTATCATAAGTTATAAGATATAAATATATAAGAAATAAAAATAGAATTGAGTATGCATACGTATAAGTTTGGTTTGAATTGATATAAATAAAATTTGGTAAATGCGGACTTCATATGAAACAATGCAATGTAATGGAAAGTTGTACAATGTTCATGAAATTCTTTCCCTATTTTGTGATTTTGATTTTGATTTGATTTTTTCGGAAAACACAGATTGACTATTTTTTTGAAAGAGGTGATAATTCATGTAACCTCATCCTATCTTTTGCAAATCTCTCCGGGAACTCCCTCAGAGTGTATGTTCTGTTTGATTTAGTCACTTAACCATTTTGGAGTGACGTCAATGGAGTCGTTTGATGTTTAATGAATCCATTGAAATCCTAGGGTTCGTCTCCCCTTTTTTTGTTTAAAACCATCGACGGGTGAGAACTTTTGATCTGCCCCTAGGTTCGCTTGAGGCTCATGCATGGTGCCCCTTATTGCCCCAGTGTAAGGCTTTGAGGTACCAATTGTTGTCTTTTGTCGTGACCTTGTAGCACGGTGCCCCTCATTTCCCCAGTGTAGGGCTTTGAGGTATCAATGATTGTCTTGTTTTCACAACCTTGTAGCAAGGAAGAATAAAAGAAGCGACTGATTCTCCAAAAGGACTTTCAAGGACGAGAAACAGTTGAAGGATTTTTCAATTGACGAATTAAGTCAAATGACTCATATTCTTGATAACTCACTTCTCTCTCAAAAAGACAAACTTTCAGGAATGATAAAATGAGCTCACATGAATGTCTATATTTTTACTTGAAAACACAATCAATCAAATGCTTTTTTCTTTTTCTTTTTGAACTTTTTTTGCTTTACTCGTCGTTTTACGGCACCCCACCAACGTGCAGGACGAGTAATCTCTGATTTAACGGTCTTGGAAGTCAACACTCAGGAGCACAGGTCGCTTGAGAAAACAAACCAAAGGCTTACACTCACATTCCGGTGGAAGTTGAATAAGCAAAGATGTGTTTGTGAGAGGATGAGAGAGATATGGATGTCAAATTTATCCATATTATTTAGTATTGTAATTGTGGTTTACAATAATGGCATAAACTTGAAAATCCTTATGAGTCATTAGAGACATCTAACAATAGCTTTCAAAATTGCCCCATGTGTGGTGTCGCTTGTCAATGTTAGGATTCAACAAGCGATTCTCCTTAAATTTCAGCCAACCCGCATCAATTAGACTTTGCACCTTACGCTTTGAGGTCATACAGTGCTCAATGGAATGTCCCAGAACTCCTCCATGATATGCACATGTTACGTTCGAGTCGTATCCTCGGAAAAAAAATGTTGAGGAAACCTAGCAGGGGTTATGGCTACCATTGCATTATCAAGTAGATAAGGGACCAAGTTAGCATAGGACACAAGAATTGGGGTGAATTCTACAGGCTTTTTGTTGCAAAATTCCTTCCTTGGTTGGTGTCTTGTTTTGTGCTAAAGGTGGTGTTTAGCATTGGTTGCGTGGTAGGTGGGTTTTGTGGTTGATTTTGGGATGGCCTTTGTGGATAACTGGGTGGTGGGTAAGGAGAAGGTTTGTTATTGGCTGAGTAATGACATTGTTGGGTTGGTGGGAAACCTGGCCGTATAGGAATGGCAGTCACAGCATGGGTTTCTCCTTCATTCTCACCCTCTTCTTTTGCCCCTGTTTTCTCATTCGTCCAAGCAGGATGATTAAATTTGCCTCTTTTAGACCCACTTCGATCCTTTCGTCGGTGAAAACTAAATCAACAAAGCTTAAAGGTGTGTAGCCAACCATCTTTTCATAGTAGAACATTGGTAGTGTGTCTACTATCACGGTTATCATCTCCCTTTTCATCATTGGGGGTGCCACCTAGGCTGCCAGATCCCTCCACCTATGGGTGTATTCTTTGAAGGATTCATGCTCCTTTTTGCACATGTTCTATAGTTGCATCCTATCTAGAGCCATATCAGAATTGTACTAACACTGCCTAACGAAGGCAACCATTATGTCCTTCCATGAATGGACTCTGGAAGGTTCCAAGTTAGTGTACCAGGTAACAGCTACCCCAGTAAGACTTTCTTGGAAGAAATGTATCAGCAGTTCCTCATCTTTTGTGTATGCCCCCCATCTTCCGATAATACATCTTTAGATGGTTCTTGGGGCAAGTAGTCCCCTTGTACTTGTCAAAGTCCAGCACCTTGAACTTGGGAGGGGTGATGATATTGGGTACTAGGAACAGCTCTTCTAGGAACAGCTTGTGGTGGGGAATTTCATGTGTCTCCCCCACGGTTTGAGAGACATGTGCATGATGAGGTTCTCGGCTCTCAATGAGTATGGGAGTGGAGTTATTGATATCCTCACCTGGAGTGTACGCCACATTGGGTGGTGTATAGTTGGAAGGCAAGCCATATGGTAGAAAGGCGTGCTCGTTTTGAATTTGCACATCATGTGGGCCGCCCGTACTTCCCAAATCTTTGCCTACCATATCTGAGGTTGGAGGATTCATTTGGTTGAGGCCATATGGGGGGGTCAGGTCCACCTCAGCAATGGTGCTGGTAGCGGCAACTGCAACCGCATTGGCTTCCATTATCTTCTTCAGGCTCATCATGGCCTTCATCATTATGGTCATTTGCTCTTTCATGGCCTCTATGTCGGCCTTCATCTGCCCTTGCACCTCCTCTACTTCACCCATTACTCTAGCTCTAGCACGGGTTCGGTAAGGGCACCGTAAAGCATGTTTTTTTATTTTTTATAACAATGATTAAGTTCATTTTTTTTCAAGGAAAGAATGCAATGAGCAATGCAACCAATGAAAAGCATGGATGTATGCAAATGATACACAGTTGAAGTATTGCGAATTTTTACACAGGACATGGGGTTGAATCAATTTAGACTTTCAACATGGTCCATGACATCTTTGTCAAGGTGAAACTGGAAGTAACAAGGACATCAACAGTCCTAAATGTGTTTGGCAGTAGACGAAGCAGCGATGTAACCCGATCTATCTTTCGCCCCATTTTTTTGCAAGATGGTTACTTCTATACTTCAACTTGACTTGATGATCCAGTTTTGTAAAAGCATGAGATTGGTTCAACCCGGTAATCCAAGGAATGGCAATTCTGATCGCCAATACTTCAACAACATTTCATAGAGATGAATGACTCAAGCATACTTAAGCTATGCATGGCAAATGTAATTATGAGATTGAGATGCCTGAAGAAACATCTTTTCTTAGTTAACCATGCATTAGGTACCATGTTCAACCATTTTGTTTTTAAGTGAAACGGGTTTATGATCCCAACATGGTTGGCTCAAGGTACCAAACCTATGCAACTTGTTGGATCGAGTGACCTCAGAATAATTAAGAAGGGGGGGTTGAATTAATTATTCCTAAACCTTTACTAATTAAAAATTTACTCTTCTAAGTCTTTTACTGTGTTGTTAAGAGAATAAGGAGTAGAAGAGAAACTTAATAGAAAGTAAAAGCGGAAATTAAATTGCACAGCGGAAAGTAAAAGAGTAGGGAAGAAGGAAACAAACACACAAGAGTTTTTATACTGGTTCAGCAACAACCCGTGCCTACATCCAGTCCTCAAGCGACCTGCGGTCCTTGAGATTTCTTTCAACCTTGTAAAAATCCTTTTACAAGCAAAGATCCACAAGGGATGTACCCTCCCTTGTTCTCTTTGAACCTAGTGGATGTACCCTCCACTAGAACTGATCCACAAGAGATGTACCCTCTCTTGTTCTCAGTCAAACCCAAGTAGATGTACCCTCTACTTGTACCACAAAGGATGTACCCTCCAATGTGTTAAGACAAAGATCTCAGGCTGTTAAACCTTTGATACTTTGTGAATGGGGATACAAAAGAATTCTCAGGCGATTAGTCCTTTGAACACTTTTGTATTAGGGAAAGGGAAGAATCAAAAGAATTCTCAGACTGTGTCATTTTGAATTCTTTGACAAGGGAGAAGGGAGACACAAAAGAATTCAGGCGGTTAGTCCTTTGTTCTTTAGGAAAAGGAAGAAGAGAGACATAAAAAGAATTCAGGCGGTTAGTCCTTGGCGAATTCTTTTTGGCAAAGGGAGAAGAGAATGAAAAGCTGAATAGCACAAGTTTTCAAGTTTTGGAAAACCAAAAAACTTCATAACGCTTTTGGTACAAAGAAGAAGAAGAAGTTCAAAGAGATTCAAGGCTTGTAAAAGATTGTATGAAATAAGTGTTCAAGATTTTTGAAATGCAAAACAAAGCCTTGCTTTTATAGACTCTTTATGTCTGGTCAAGAAAACCATTTAGAAAAGTTATAACTTTTAGAAAAACTTAAAACCAATTTGAAAAATTCAAAAACTATTTGGAGAGTTACATCTTTTGATTTTATTCAGAAACAATCACTGGTAATCGATTACCAAATCTGTGTAATTGATTATACTAAGCTTCTATGTGAAAGGATGTGACTCTTCACATTTGAATTTGAATTTCAATGTTCAAAGGCACTGGTAATCGATTACCAAAACATTGTAATCGATTACAACTTTTTGAAATTAATTGGAACGTTGTAAATTCAATTTGAAAACTTTTTCAAAACAATTTTGCTACTGGTAATCGATTATCAGAGAGTAAAAACTCTTTGGTAAACATGTTTTGAGAAAAATCATGTGCTACTCGATTTTTGAGAAAACCTTTTTATACTTATCTTGATTAAGCCTTCTCTTGATTCTTGAGTCTTGAATCTTGATCTTGATTTTTTAGATCTTGAACCTTGAATCTTGATTCTTGACTCTTAACTTTCTTCTTGAGTCTTGAATTCTTCTTGATTCTTATCTTGAACTCTTGAATTCTTCTTGATTCACTTGAGTTGATCTTTGAGCTTTTTGTCATCACCTTTGTTATCATCATTGTTATCATCAAAACACCTTTGAATCACCTTTGATTCACCATGAAGCTTTGCTTCTACAATCTCCCCCTTTTTGATGATGACAACTTCTAAAATCAAGAAACACACACACACACTTTTTCCTAGTTGATCACTCACGTAAATTCTCCCCCTTTGTTTTTGAATTTATGCTTCTCTTAAGATTAAGTTGATTACTCATGTGAGTTCTTGATTTAATCCCTATTTCTCTCCCCCTTTGGCATCAACAAAAATCCAAAGTGCGTAACAAATTTGAAGCATACAAATATAACTAAGCATCCATACAACATTCATGGAAAAATATAAACCAAATCATGAAGCAAGAACCATAAATAGATTAAATATATAAAAACCACATTATCAAATAACATAATTAATATTTGTTCAAACATACCACTGATCATATATTATCAAAATAATTAAGTTTAAAATTCATAACCATATACAACCAAGAGCAAGTAAATATAATTATCATGTTCAGTCATACTGAACAAAAATTTAAAAGAAATAATAAGTGCTTAAATGTCATAAAAACATAGCCAAATACAAGGATTAAAAACAAAATATAATAATTAAACAAGAAAAGAGAAGCTTATAGAAATCAAACAAGATAATAAATTATCCTCACATTATAATAGAAGCATATGTGCATAAATAAGAAATAAGTCATAAGTCATCAAAACATTAATCACTTGTCTAAGTCACTTGCATCTAGAAGTCCTAATTCTCTTCTAATGGTATAGAAAGAGTCTTTGGTTAGTGGTTTTGTAAAGATGTCTGCAAGTTGGTTTTTAGTATCTATAAATTTTTTTAAAACACAATCACCTTTTTCCTAAGACTAAGTGCTAATTGACTATCAACACTTACCAAGATGAGTTTTTATTATCATAGAAAGTTTTATCATATCAAAACAATTTTATTTGAAATACTATAATAATTTTTTAAAAGCATAAAAAATATTTTGAACAATCAATCAAGTAATTCAAACATATCAAACAAGAATTATGCAAGGATTGAAGGATATAGATCACAGGCATTATCAAACATTCAGATTTGTTAAAGATAATTTAAAAACTTAGAAAGTTCAAAGAACTCAATCAATCATGTAATCATTATTTTCTCTGAAACCTACATGCTCAATATCTTTTCATGCTCATGCTTGATAACACATTTTTTAGAATCAAAAAGATACTTTATATATGAAAATTCTTATATAAAAATAAATAAATATAATATAATGGATTTTGAAAAACTTTATGAATGAATCTTAAGCAAGTAATTCTCATGTCATATTAAAAAAATATGCAAGAATCATACAAGAGATATAAAACCATACATAACCATTCATAAATGAGTAATCACATATTACATCAAAAATCATGCATAATTATTTTTAAAATATATATTATCAAAATAATCAACATAACTTTTAAATATAAAAAATCATAATAGTTTTCAAGCACAATCAATCATCAATCATTTCAAATTAATTAAATTTAATTAACAATCAACTAACTATGCACAATACTTTAAAAAAAATTCAAATTTCAATTTCAAATTTCAAATTTCAAATTTCAAATAGTAAATTTTAAATTTCAAATTTTAACTTCCAACTTCCAATAACTTCCACTTCTAATTTTCAACTTCCATTTTCAACTTTCAATTTCTAGTAACTTCCATTTTCAACTTCCAACTTCCAATAACTTCCAAATTTTAATTTTCAAACTTTCAATAACTTCCAAATTTTAATTTTCAAACTTCTAAAAAGTTGGACACAATTACCAAGGACAAAAAATCAATCATGTATATTGAAATTCTTTAAAACTAAATATAGTTAATTAATCATGATAAATTTGGACTTATCTTCAATTTATAGAACTAAGTCTGTTTTACTGTAATCGATTACACATATTGGTAATCGATTACCAGAGAATTAAACACTAAATTTTAAGTATCAAATAACAATCATCAACACATATCATGGTAATTATTTACTTAATTCAATTATTCTATCTTGTCAAAACAAACAAAACATAAGCAATTCAAGCATTAATCAATTCAAACAAAATTCAATTAATCATATATTTTCAAAATTAAAACTAAATATAATTAACTAATCATTGTAAACACAATCAAACAATTTCAACAATTATTTTCTATTATCCACAAAAATAACTTAACTGAAAATACTAATCATACCTTAATTCATAGAGATGGCTTAGATGTTACCTCTTTTGAGATATTGCTAATATTGTTGTCGCCGTATGTAACATGTCCACTTTTCTTGGGGGAAATGGTTGTAAACTTGGATACATCACCTGTCATGTTCTTGGAACATCCATTGTCTATGTACCACTTCTTCCTTACAGAATCTTCTTTGTTATTCTCATCAGATTTTGTCATGAGACACAACTTCACTTGGTCTTCAACATGATCTTGGAATAACTTGTTCCTGAAAATACTTTTGAAAGACAAAGAATCTAAAGAGGCAATTAATCTTGAAGTTGTTAAACTTTCTACAAGAAACCTGCTCTGATACCACTTGTTGGATCGAGTGACCTCAGAATAATTAAGAAGGGGGGTTGAATTAATTATTCCTAAACCTTTACTAATTAAAAATTTACTCTTCTAAGGCTTTTACTATGTTGTTAAGAGAATAAGGAGTAGAAAAGAAACTTAACCGAAAGTAAAAGCGGAAATTAGATTGCACAGCGGAAAGTAAAAGAGTAGGGAAGAAGGAAACAAACACACAAAAGTTTTTATACTGGTTCAGCAACAACCCGTGCCTACATCTAGTCCTCAAGCGACTTGCGGTCCTTGAGATTTCTTTCAACCTTGTAAAAATCCTTTTACAAGCAAAGATCCACAAGGGATGTACCCTCCCTTGTTCTTTTTGAACCTAGTGGATGTACCCTCCACTAGAACTGATCCACAAGAGATGTACCCTCTCTTGTTCTCAGTCAAACCCAAGTAGATGTACCCTCCACTAGAACTGATCCACAAGAGATGTACCCTCTCTTGTTCTCAGTCAAACCCAAGTAGATGTACCCTCTACTTGTACCACAAAGGATGTACCCTCCAATGTGTTAAGACAAAGATCTCAGGCTGTTAAACCTTTGATACTTTGTGAATGGGGATACAAAAGAATTCTCAGGCGGTTAGTCCTTTGAACACTTTTGTATTAGGGAAAGGGAAGAATCAAAAGAATTCTCAGACTATGTCATTTTGAATTCTTTGACAAGGAAGAAGGGAGACACAAAAGAATTCAGGCGGTTAGTTCTTTGTTCTTTAGGAAAAGGAAGAAGAGAGACACAAAAAGAATTCAGGCGGTTAGTCCTTGGCGAATTTTTTTTGGCAAAGGGAGAAGAGAATGAAAAGATGAATAGCACAAGTTTTCAAGTTTTGGAAAACCAGAAAACTTCATAAAGCTTGTAAATGATTTCTTTAAATGATTTTAGCCAATTAAATTATCCAACAATCCCTACACCTATGAATTTCATGACGAGAAATCACCCACGTGAAATAAAATATAAAGTTTGTAAAAAAAAACAGTATCAATATATATGTACACGTATACACTGCAGTAGGAAAAAAATAATTATCTGGACACAATATACATTAGCACAGGAACACAATTTTTATGCTAATTATAAAGAATTCTAATTCCTAAGGTACACACCTAACACAGGAACACATCAATTCTTCGCAACAGAACACATCAATTCTACAACACACTCGCAACAGAACACATTAATTCTACAACAACCTCGCAACAGAACACCAATTGGTTCATCAAACACACTCAATCCGCGATTAAACATGGAAATATAATTAAATTCATAAACACCCCAAAATAATCCAAAAATTGATCCTCTAGGGATCCCTACACATGTTCATTCTAATCCCCAAGCGTGAGTAACTCATCCCTTACCTCGAGGTAGTCGCTTAAATGTTCTCTATTAGCAATGGTGGCGTCTCTAGTGCTCTCTAGAGCTCCTCCTCTGGTTGCTCTGTTAGGGTTCTTGTGCGTCAGAAAAGAAAAAGGGACAGAAGTGTTTTGTAAAAGCTGCTTTAGGTTAACATTTGGTTTATATAGTGGAGATTTATGACCTAATTATATTTTTATTTATTTATTTATTTATTTATTTATTAACTTATTACTGTATTATTTATTTATTAACAATTACGGCTGTTACAATTCCACCCCCCTAAAAAACGTTTCGTCCCCGAAACTTACCAGTATCGAATAAGGTAGGATATGCATCACGCATCTGACCCTCTAGTTCCCAGGTGGCATCCTCGCCCTAAGCACTTCCCCATACTACTTTGACCAAGGGAATCTCTTTCCCCCTTAGCTGCTTAACCATACGATCGTCGATCCTCAGTGGTTGTGTTTCATATGTCAAGTTCTCTTTCACTTGGACATTGTCCAATTCGATCACGTGCGACGGATCATGGTCATATTTTCTGAGTTGAGAGATATGGAAGACACTATGGAGATTTGAGAGAGATGGTGGCAAAGCCACCTAATACGCAACTGGGCCGACACGCTTTAGGATTTCAAAGGGACCAATGAATCTAGGTGTGAGCTTATGGGACTTCAATGCCCTACCAACCCCAGTCCATGGAGTGACTCTCAGAAATACATGATCACCTACAGCAAATTCAAGATCCTTTCTTCTCTTATCATAGTAGCTCTTCTGCCTACTTTGGGTTGCTCTCATTCTTTCTTGGATCAACTTGACCTTTTCTGTGGTCTGCTGAACTTCCTCAGGTCCTAAGGCAATGCTCTCACTGGAATCTACCCAACATAGAGGTGTCCTACATCTTCTACCATACAATGCCTCGTAAGGCGCCATACCTATACTAGAGTGAAAACTATTGTTGTATGTAAACTCTATCAAGGGTAAGAAACTATCCCAACTACCCCTCTACTCTAACACACAGGCTCTCAAGAGGTCCTCTAAGGATTGGATGGTGCGCTCGGTTTGACCGTCAGTCTGTGGGGGTGGTAAGCATAACTCAACCTAATCTTGGTCCCCAAGGCTTTATGAAGACTCTCCCAAAATCTAGAGGTAAATCTGGGATCTCTATCAGAAACTATGCTAGAAGGAACACCGTGTAGTCTAACTATCTCACTGACGTACAAGCTAGTCAACCTCTCTAAAGAATATATGATGTTTATTGGGATAAAGTGAGCAGATTTGGTCAACCTATCTACAATAACCCAAATGGAATCTAAACCTTTGGGGGTTCTAGGTAACCCCACCACGAAATCCATGGAGATGCTATCCCACTTCCACTCAGGTATCTCTAAAGGTTGCAACTTCCCTGAAGGCTTCTGATGTTCTATTTTAGCTTTCTGACACACTAGGCATGCAAGGACAAACTCATAAACTTCTTTCTTCATAATCGGCCACCAAAACATCTGCCTAAGGTCTTGGTACATCTTAGTCGCTCCCGGGTGGATACTCAGACTACTTCTATGGCCCTCTTCCAAGATTGTTCTCCTAAGCTTGGGTACACTAGGCACACACACCCTATCCTGAAACCTCAAGACTCCATCAGTTCCCACTCTAAAACTACTTTTTCTCCCTACGACTATGGACTCTAACTGAGCTGACAAGAATGGGTCAGATTTCTGACCCTCACGGATCTCGCTTAAGAGTTCGTTGGTGACTCTCAACATACCCAACTTAATGCTACTAGAGGTGATCTCACATGCCAAACTCATGTCTCTAAACTTCTCTAAGAGATCCAACTCTCTAACCATCAAAGCAGACATTTGAAGGGATTTTCTACTTAAGGCATCAGCTACTACATTGGCTTTACCTGGGTGATAGCTAAGTTCAAAATCGTAATCCTTAAGGAACTCTAACCATCTCCTCTGCCTCATGTTAAGCTCTTTTTGATCAAACAAATATCTAAGGCTCTTATGATCACTAAACACCTCAAATTTAGATCCATAAAGGTAATGCCTCCAAAGCTTAAGAGCAAAAACTACGGCTGCTAACTCAAGATCATGTGTGGGATAATTCCTTTCATGTATCTTAAGTTGTCGAGAAGCATAGGCCACTACCTGTCCCCGTTGCATAAGCACTCCACCCAAACCCATCTTGGACGCATCACAGTACACCACAAAAGGTTCACTCGGGTCAGGTAACACTAAAACTGGTGCAGTGGTTAACCTTTCCTTAAGGGTACGAAAACTACTCTCACATTGGGCATCCCACACAAAAACTTGACCCTTACAAGTAAGCTTAGTCAAAGGTAAGGCTAGCTTAGAAAAACCCTCTATGAATCTACGGTAGTATCCTGCTAAGCCAGGAAAGCTCCTAATCTCAAACACTGACTTAGGACTCTCCCAACTCATCACCGCCTCTACCTTGGAAGGATCTACTGCTATCCCTCCCTTAGATATAACGTGCCCTAAGAAGCTCACCTCCTCTAGCCAAAAATCACACTTGGACAACTTAGCATACAGTCTATTGTCTTTGATGGTTTGCAACACAACTCTCATATGCTCCTCATGTTTCTCTCTAGTCTTAGAATACACCAAGATATCATCTATGAAGACCACTACAAAACTATCTAGGTAGGGGTGAAAGATCCTATTCATATAATCCATGAACACACAAGGGGCATTGGTCACACCAAAAGGCATAACCAAGTACTCATAATGACCGTAACGGGTCCTAAAGGCAGTCTTCGGAACATCTTCAGGCTTTACTCTAATCTGGTGGTAACCTGACCTAAGATCTATCTTACTGAACACACAAGCCCCTACTAATTGGTCCATCAGGTCATCTATCCTAGGCAAAGGGTACCTATTCTTAATCGTTACCTTATTTAACTGACGATAATCTACACATAGCCTCATAGTCCCATCTTTCTTCTTAACTAACAACACCAGTGCTCCCTAGGGTGACACACTAGGCCTCACAAATTGTTTCTCTAAAAGTTCCTCTAACTGTTTCTTAAGCTCACTGAACTCCACAGGGGACATCCTATAAGGTGCTATGGATATGGGTCTAGTACCGGGCACTAGGTCTATAGAGAACTCAACCTCTCTCTCTGGTGGTAATCCTGACACCTCCTCAAACACCTCTGGAAACTCTCTCACCAATGGTATATCACTCACAGGGTTTGTAGTCTCGACACTCATACTAGCTAAGATCATGTATATCTGTGCATCCTCCCTCAAAGATGCCTCAACTTGGTTAGCAGACAAAAACATATCACCTTCACTCACACCAGACTCAGGAAAGACAACAGATTTCTCAAAACAATTTAATAAGACATGATTGGAAGATAACCAGTCCATACCAAGAATAACATCAATCTGACTCAAAGGTAAAACAACTAAATCAATTTGAAACTGTCTATCAAAAATTAAGACAGGACATTGCAAGCACACATCAGAAGTTAAAACAGACCCACTAGTAGGTGTATTCACAATCAAGTCAAATTTCAAGGAAGACACAGGCAAGGCAAGTTTTTCAACACAGACACGAGAAATAAATGAATGGGTCGCACCTGAATCATACAATACAACCAAGGGAACTTGACTTATGAAACACATACCTTGGATGAGTTCATCAGACTGTGCGGCATTAGCACCACTAAGAGCAAACACTCTCCCTGTGGTCCTTGGTCGTCCACTCAGATTATTCAGACTTCCACTCCTCTTCTCCCTCCTCGGATATGGGCAACTGGTACTGAGGTGGCCCTTACCTTGGCAGTTAAAGCAAGTCACCTCTCTATCTGTGCACTCACTAGCAATATGCCCAAGCCAACCACACTTCCCACACCTGAGTGGTGTAGTAACAATAGCAGGAGCACCACTACCACCACTACCTCTATCCACAGACTGAGACACCCTGTTAATTGGCTGAGAACTCCCACCAACTGGTTGAAGTCCTCCACTGATCCTCTGTCCTCCAGAATGGTTTCCATATTTCCCGGGAGGGGCAGAATATGGCTTAGCACGACTGTGAGTCACAAGCTTCTTCTCTTTCCCATGACTAGCATTGGCATTCCTGTAAAAAGTAGCCTTCTCTCGCTGATCTTCATCAAAGATTCTACACATGTTGGTCAACTGTGCAAAGTTGTGAATACCGTGATAATTTACCATCATCTTTACTTCTGGTCGTACGCCATTGACAAATTTCACGCATTTGGACCTCTCCCCTGCTTCCCCCTGATAATGAGGAAAATACCTTACAAGGTTCTCAAACCTCGCTGCATACTCTACCACCGTCATACTTTCCTGTTTCAGCTCGAGAAACTCCATCTTCTTCCTATTCTTCACATCTTCTGGAAAATACTTCTCCAGAAAAGTTTGTCTGAAATTCTTCCATTGGACAACAACACCACCTGCTCCTTCTAAACGTGGGCGAGTGTTCTCCCACCAATACTCCGCCTCATCTGCTAGCATGTGAGTAGCAAACAACACCTTCTGATGGTCCTGACACTCCATCACCCGGAAGATCTTCTCAATCTCCCTCAGCCAAGCCTCAGCACCCTCAGGATCATAACCCCCTTTGAAGGTAGGTGGGTTGTTCCTCTGAAAGCGATCTAAACCATGATACATAGTTGCTCCTCCACCGCCTCCCTGATTGGCCATAACTTGCGCCAAGTTGTTCAAGGCCTCGGTAAGAAGTCGTTCTTGCTCATTTCTCGCAGCCATTACTTCCTATGTCACGCAAGAAACAAAACTTTGAAAAAATAAAATAAAATATGCCAACACAATAGAGTACACCTATAATCAAACAAAACAAATACAACACATGAGAGTACACAAGGAAACACAGAAAGCTCATAACACACATGGCCAAAAGGTTCGACCTGCTCTGATACCACTAAATGTGACACCCTCTACCCTTACAATTATAACTAACTAATTAAATAAATCATACAAAATTTAATTAAAAGATTATAAACACATAATAATAAAAGAAGGAAAAAAAACATGCAAAATTAATTAATAATTTTTCTTTTAAAATGCATTTAATTTAAATCAATTCAAAAGGATAAAGGTTCACATCCACTTAGTGAAAACATAATAGAATTTTTTTTTAAAATAAAAGGTAAGATTATCCCGACTCAAAACAAGGTCGTTCACTCTAAATAAATTTAATAGAAAGAAACTAAAGTAGAAAAGTATAACGCAATTATATCATTCAGTAAATCATAACATGTGAAAATCATAATATGCGAAGTAAAATTCTATGCCCCAATGTCACATTTATCAGAGCATATCCCTATCATAAACTAAATCTCTCCATCTCTAGCATGTGACTCATCATATGAAGCCTCACCTGAAACAAAGTGGCAATCAGCCCAAACACAAACACACACCGGGAGTTGTGACATCCTGGAAATTTCTACCCGGAACTTTTGTAAACGGTGCATTTTGAATGACTATATATATATATATATAAGTATTATTCAGTGTATGTATATATGTATATATTCCTGGTAGAAGTAGGTATTTTGGGGGAAAGATACGCGGATTAGGCTAATTAACGAAGAGAAATCCATAACTGGATGGTTATAGGTTAATTCTCAATTAATTAGTCTAAAAATCATCGTTTTACGTGCAACTTAAAATTTAACAAAACCAACCTCTGAACCACGGTCGGGGTTTCATTCTGAGCGTTTTGATATATATATATTGCCTACTTTCAAAAACTGGCCCCGACGGGTGCAGAGAAACACGAGGGACTGGAACCAGAGAAACGACACGCAAACTGAGGCAGGATTTTAGCGTTTCAAAAGGTCAGATTTTTCTCTTCATGTGGCTGAGCATGAGTCACATCAAGAGAAAAAGGTGGGCCCTTTTTGTTCCACTCAAAATGGGACAAGTGGCAAGTGCTTTTGAAAAATAAAATAATAGGAAAAGAGAAAAGCTTTTTTTAAATAAAAAAAACTACATTCTCTCTCTCCTCACTCAGCCAAAGAAATTCAGAAGCCTTTTCTCTCCCTCTCTCACGTAGCTTTCTTCTTCCTTTCTCACCCACCATTGTTGCCCAACAAAGCTAAAACCTTTGGTCACCATTTCTGCCCCAAATCGCAAAAGGAAGGCATTTTCGGAGTCGTGAAGCGCATCTCTACGTGTGGGACTTCGAAATTTCAGGTTTGGGTAGACTTCTTCTCACCTAAATTTTCGTGGGTATTGGGTTTTGGGAGATATGATGGGTAGTTTTACTAGGTTTATGTATTGTGGTAGTTATTTGTGAAGGAATTTGTTGAAAGCATGTTGAACTTGCCATGTTTGGTGTGAGTCAAGCTTACCCATTCTGTTTTAGGGTTTTTATGATGATGCTTGTGATGTTTATGTGCTGAAATTGTTGATGGAAAACTGCTAGGGATGAAGGGTAGAGTTAACCTAGGGTTAGAAAGTGAGAATGTAGTGTTATGAGTGGAAAAGTGTGATGCTCTGAGGGTTTGAAAGGCTAAATCTGGATTCAGTAGAAATTGGAGGTTAAAGTGAGTTAGTCCTAGTTTGAAATGTCATTTAGGACTTATGAGAAAGCTTGGGCTGTGGAAGAGAGAAAAACAAAAGACCAAAGTGAAGGCAAGAGCCATTTCTAGGGTAAAATTGGGTGTTGAGGAGTCAAATTTTGATTTGGTGGAATTTTAGGCGTAAAACTAGTTTGAGCAAGTTTAGATTAAGGTTATAGGCTTGTGTGAGGTGAGAGTTTGCTCTAAATTTACCCCATTCTCATTTTCACTTCTCAAACCTTGAAAATCCACTAAATTGAGGGGTTTTAGATACCTAGATTTTGAGTTGCCTTGGTTTGAAGCTTGTACTTGGTTTAGACATGATTTATACATGATTTAGGACTTTTAGGATTCAATTTGGGCAAAATTGGACGAGGGCAAGATGGATTTCGAAAATCTGCACTTTATGCAGAATTTTGCTGTCAAATATGTGCATCAGAATTTTGGACTGTGCAGAAAATGCTTGTGTATGGTTGGTTGTGGAAATGGTAGTACATATGGGGTTCTGGACATTTGCTAGCAGATCCCAACGGTCAAAATGTAGACCTATGTACTAGGGACTTCCAGTAAACTTTTCGAGTCGATCCAACGGTTAACGAATTGGAACGAAGGAAATGTTACTGGGGTCTTTAAGTAAGGAAAGTTGTGATATTGGTTTGTGTTTTGGGCAGAGTTTTCTGCCTCTGCCCTGTTTTCTTGGCTGTGTTAGTTCATGATGCTTGGATGTTGAATTACTTGGATGTTGTGGAAGCTTGGGAGGATTAATGGGGACCCAGCGTTGAGAGGAACGAGGATAAGGGATACGTCGGAGTATGTGAGCTCAGTGAAGGTGGGCAACTGGGGATGATGGGTTTATGTGTGATTTGTGGATGTGGAGAATTGATTTGCACCATCGCCCGACCGCCACCTAGTACCACATGTGATGGGTACCCCATAATCCTACAAGCTTGAATTGAGGAAGTGTGGAAGGGTGAGACTTCCTACTTTTATTCGTTGACCACAAAGTGGTACTTGGAGATATGTCGCGGGGGTCAGGAGACCTTGGGGACGTCAGGTGGGGTGCTATTGCCCAAAACCAAGCTTGACCAATCCCGACCCAACCCGAGCATAGTCAGTCAGTGAGAACCTATGATGTACCTAAACAGGCGAGCTCCTGGTAGTCAACCGATAAAAGAACAAAGACCACAAAGCAAGGGGGCTTGTGTGTTGGCTGGCCAGCTGTGAATCTTGTGTGATATATGGGATATGGCCTCTGGTAATCGATTACTAAGGGTGGGTAATCGATTACAAGGCTTAAAAGTGAAGACAGGAAGCTACGATGGCCTCTGGTAATCGATTACCAAGGGAGTGTAATCGATTACCAGGCTTAAAAATGAGATCAGGAAGTTAAGAGGGCTTCTGGTAATCGATTACCAAATGGGTGTAATCGATTACCAGGCTTAGAAATGGGTCTGGAATGTTGAAGGGGCCTCTGGTAATCGATTACCAATGTTGTGTAATCGATTACACAGAGGAACAAGCCACTAGTAATCGAGTACCAGTTATGTGTAATCGATTACACAGTGCATTTTACAGGTTTTCATGTTCTGAAGCTGTGAAATTCGTGTTTGGCCTCTGGTAATCGATTACCAAGGCTGTGTAATCGATTACCAGAGATGAAAAGCCTTGAGATACCCCTTTTACTTGCATGTAGTGGTTATGGGACGCATTGTGTTGCTACCGTAGTTAGATCTCTCGTGAAAGAGTCTACCCCTTTCTTTTATTTCTTGTAGATCGCGATGGCAACGCAACTAATCCATGATCGAGTGGAGATGGAGTGCCTAGAGGGAGCTTGGGAGACCCTCGAAGGCAATGTGAGGTGCCGATTCCGGGGCACGATTCGATTCACGGCTACTTCATTGGTGCATCCAGAGGAACCCGCGCGCACTGTGGAGTGGATATTACCCACGCCTACACCATATCGTCTAGTGGAGCCAGTCCAAGTGATCGAGGTGACGTCATCTGAGGAAGACCCTGAGGAAAACCCAGAAGAGCTACCTCCTGAGCCTGTTGTGGATGCTCTTGACTTTCTAGAGGCTGATGAGGACCCACTCCCTGAGGTGGACTCTCCCGAGGACGTCATGTTGGCATCTGAGGCAGACTCTACGGAGGAGAGCGGCCCTGGAGAAATGGCGACTAGTGGAGGCTCTTCATCATAATAGACAGCTCATTAGACTAGGTTTATATACTTTTTGAGGGTAGGTGTATCTAGTGTTGACTATTAGGTTTACTCTTTTGTTTTTGTATGGGTAGACCTATTGTATAGAAATTTGATGATTGTATATATGCGGCTGAAGCCGCCACAGTGGATACCTTTGCTCTGGATGACACTATGTATTTTGCAAAACTCCCATATTTTGGACAACTTTAAGTGATGAATGTACTTATGATTAATCTTGTTATTTGAAAAGAAAGCATTAGAACACTTTATTTGAAAGAGATTTCACCGACCGTATTTTATTTTATTATTTTACACGTGACGACCTAAATTAATGGCTGGTATACTTTTATTTTTGAAAGAGCAACATATTTTAGATGTTATGCGTGATCAGAAAGAAATGACTCCGAATAGAGTTGTGAACTGGCCATTCAGGACTCCATGGTGAGGATTTTCCTTCTGAACTTAATTACTGTGAAATAGAGAAAGAAACGAAAAAGAAAAAGAAAAAAAAAATTCCCATGGTTTTTGTTATTTAAATCATTACTATTAAATCAGTCATTATTTTGGGGACGCCACAGGAGTGAGTTATCACATTCGTATATAATAAAACATTAGAGCATGTGAAACATATAATACTTAAAGCTGAATGTATATAAATAACATTACTGCACAAAATCGCACACATTATTCACACCCATTCAAGTTTATACACTCCATAAAATAACATCAACCACAATTGTTAACTCAATGAAATTCAAACACAAGCGTTATGCAACAATTATACTAAGACTCAAGCCTATATGCAATGTGGTACCATGTCAGTGAAAAACAACACTGGGACGCTTAGGAGTACATGACAAAGCACACCACACAATGGGTAAACTCGGTCACTCTCACTAAGTAACATCATAAGGTGACCAGTCAGGGTTACTCTGTTTTGCGAGAATGCCCCAACCACATGGGATCAACATGGGCTTAAAGGAGCACTCAAACCGAGTATCTTTACTCCCAAGGCCTAGACTCCGAAGAATCCGTTTGGGCCTCACCTTCCTGATTCAGGTCCAACCCCTAAAATATTTTTTTTTATTTGCACGCAGACACTGTTTATGAGTTATATAATACCCACGACCTCACTCTTATATTTCAAACATATTTAACAAATTGCGCTATAATTTAAGCCTTCAGGATCCTAACTAGGAATCCTATAATTTCCTTTAACACTGCGCATAAAAGTTCTCTCAAGGTAAACACTGGTCGGGTTACTGTATAACTCATAACTCACATGACAAGTAATATCACTACAAATATCAATCACACACTCATTCACAACCATATTTCATGTCTACAGTTTAACATTTCACACTCTAACTAATTACAAAATATACTAAACAATTAAATAACAATGTATCACAATAATAATAACATACAATATTTAACTTCAAGGCTTATAAACAAATAACTATAAAATACACGTAATATATATATATATATATATATATATATAACAAAATATATATTAACGTAAACGTACATATTATATATAACATATAAAAAGTATTAAATATATATTAATATAAAATAATCACAATAATATCAAATATATCATTAAGTAAATACAAATTATATATAACAATAAAATATATACTCATATTGATTTCTATGAACATGTATACCTATATTTTAAATATATTTCAACTAAGTTACCAACATCAAGAAAATGCCTAATTACAATGTGAATACAACTTTAGTTAATTTCTTTAAATGATTTTAGTCGATTCAATTATCCAACAATCCCTACACCTGTGAATTTCATGACGAGAAATCACCCACGTGAAATAAAATATAAAGTTTGTAAAAAAAAAACAGTATCAATATATATGTACACGTATACACTACGGTGTGAAAAAAATAATTATTTGGACACAATATACATCAGCACAGGAACAAGATTGAAAGGCCAACATATCTGGTATAAACAAAATCACCACCACACAATTTTTATGCTAATTATAAAGAATTCTAATTCCTAAGGTACACACCTAACACAGGAACACATCAATTCTTCGCAACAGAACACATCAATTCTACAACACACTCGCAACAGAACACATTAATTCTACAACAACCTCGCAACAGAACACCAATTGGTTCATCAAACACACTCAATCCGCGATTAAACATGAAAATATAATTAAATTCATTAACACCCCAAAATAATCCAAAAATTGATCCTCTAGGGATCCCTACACATGTTCATTCTAATCCCTAAGCGTGAGTAACTCATCCCTTACCTCGAGGTAGTCGCTTAAATGTTCTCTGTTAGCAATGGTGGCGTCTCTGGTGCTCTCTAGAGCTCCTCCTCTGGTTGCTCTGTTAGGGTTCTTGTGCGTCAGAAAAGAAAAAGGGACAAAAGTGTTTTGTAAAAGCTGCTCTAGGTTAACATTTGGTTTATATAGTGGAGATTTATGACCTAATTATATTTTTATTTATTTATTTATTTATTTATTAACTTATTACTGTATTATTTATTTATTAACAATTACGGCTGTTACAGTACAAAGAAGAAGAAGAAGTTCAAAGAGATTCAAGGCTTGTAAAGGATTGTATGAAATAAGTGTTCAAGATTTTTGAAATTCAAAACAAAGCCTTGCTTTTATAGACTCTTCATGTCTGGTCAAGAAAACCATTTAGAAGTGTTATAACTTTTAGAAAAACTTAAAACCAATTTGAAAAAGTCACAAACTATTTGAAGAGTTACATCTTTTGATTTTATTCAGAAACAATCACTGGTAATCGATTACCAAATCAGTGTAATCGATTACACAAAGCTTTTATGTGAAAGGATGTGACTCTTCACATTTGAATTTGAATTTCAACATTCAAAGGCACTGGTAATCGATTACCAAAACATTGTAATCCTGATTCTTGACTCTTAACTTTCTTCTTGAGTCTTGAATTCTTCTTGATTCTTATCTTGAACTCTTGAATTGTTCCTGATTCACTTGAGTTGTTCTTTGATTGATCTTTGAGCTTTTTATCATCACCTTTGTCATCATCTTTTGTTATCATCATTGTTATCATCAAAACACCTTTGAATCACCTTTGATTCACCATGAAGCTTTGCTTCTACACAACTTAGAATGCATCGTGAATTTTCATGCTTCCTTTTTTTGTTTTTGTTTTGCAGAGGAAAATGCAAGGATCATGCATGAGTAAACATGAAAACAAATGGTATGCAAAAAAACATGTTAGATGCAGATGCATGGTGATGAAGTGACTTATGCAAAATGCAATGCATGAATATGGTAAGTGACAAATGCAGGAACGATATGTCCATTACGATGCCATGAAGAGATGCTTATGCGATGCATGATATGAATGCATTTACAGACACGAGAGCCCGGAAAATCATCTCTTCTTACTTGCGCATTCGGGGGCCTAGTGCCTCATTGTGCAGTTAAGAAGGTGATATGGACCTTCCAGCTGCCCGTGACAAAAGACGAGACCAACATACAACGCGTGCGTGACGACATGACACAGATGCACAAAAGTGCAACAGGGGGATGTACATAGCATGGCAATATCCTCAGATAATCATACAGCAAAGGCGTACATGACATTCAGGTTATATGCATGGAAGTGTTTAAAAGGCACGCAGCGTGTTCGCTTCGTGCCCTTATTTTAGGGACCTAAACGGGAGGAACTAAAAGGCTTTTAGTGATAATTCCCAAGGTGGTCATATCTCTCTTGATGGTTTCTAGAGGTATATCCCCTTCGAAAAAACATATTGCGGTAGTAGGGACTACTAGCAATAATATGTTATCAAAGAGAAAAACTCTAGGCGAGGGTTCACTGTTATCAAGCAAGTCGGAGACCCAGCATGACCACAGATTCACCTCCACTCCTTATGTTCCCATGGACCCGGGTATAGGGCCCCTTTTCAACTCACCATGTGTACAAATAGTGTTGGTGTTTGTGTGCATCAAATGAATAAATATCTATCTCATGCATACATTTCAAAAACACACTAAAAGCATTAAAGAGTTATATACAAGAACGTAAGGGAAATAAAAGGAAACCGACAAAAGAGGAAGTCATGATATTGCACGAGATTAGAAGGTCTAACTCTCTAAAAACAGTCCCCAGTGGAGTCGCCAACTGTCGCAACCTACCCTTCGGCGGGAGGGCGACGCGAGGGCTCACGGGTGCGTCTTCCAAGGAAGGAAGGCGCGCAGAGTCGCCACCAACGTTTATTCGAGGAAAACTTCAGAAAAATCGGAAAAGGTGTGGTCTACAAACTTTAAGTGTGAAAGGTTCGGGAGTTGTATTTACGCACGGGGAAGGTATTAGCACCTCACGCGTCCGTCACAAAGGACGGCAGCCTTTTAATCAAGTGTGCAAATATGACTTCAAAATGTTTCATTTCCCCTTTTTATGTCCTTTTGTGTTTTTATGCTTTTTATGTTTTTTATCTTTTTGTGGTCGACAAGAGTGTTTCCCTTGCTCCTACGTATTCCTCAATTGTGATAAGGAAATCAGACCTACGTAGTTCTTTGAGAACTAAACGTTGGTTAAGTTGTTTTTATCTTTTTTAGCAAGATATATTTTAACCGAACAAAAGGTCATTTAAGGCGTTGGACCATTAAACAATCTTTTTGATTTTGAAAGGAGAGAAACGTTAAGGCGTTGGGCCATTAATGATCTCTTGGGATAGTCGACAAAAGCAGGGCTTTTGCTCCTACGTATCCTCAATTGCGATGAGGAAATCAGACCTATATAGTTCTTGCAAAAGCGGTAAAGTTATGTGTTGATTTTATGCTTTTGAACGGTCCATGTTAACCGATAAAAGCAAAGAGGATTATTTAAGGCGTTGGACCTTAAAAAGGTTTTTAGTGATTTTTGCAGACAAAGCTTGATTTGTAAGTTGATTTTAGCCTTAGTTTCACTTTGGTTATTAGTCAATTGATCCAAGGAAACTTTCAAAGAAAAACGTCCGATTGATTTTTTTGATTATTTTATTCAAAGATATTTTGATTATTTTATTATTATTTTTTCAAGATATTTTGATTATTTTATTATTATTTAGCCTTTTTTTGGTTTAACCGTGGTTACAGCGTGAACGATTGGTTAGATTTTGTTTTAATAGTGATTAAACGAGATTACAACGCAAATGATCGGTTGAAATTCATTTTATCATTTATTAGGCGAGATAACGGCTTAAACGATCGGTTAAAGCTCGTAAAAAAGGGAAGAAAAGAAAACCGAAAATGAACGAAATGAAGATGAAAGCTAAAAAAACAAGAAATGAATTGAAAGTCTCGGATTCGAAAACTTACCTGTTGAAGAACGAAGAACGAACGAAAAACGGATGAAGAACGGTGAAGAACGACAAAAAACCTTCATGGATTTGCTCACGGAAACGTCTCGGAAGCGTTACGAAAGCACCTCGGCTTGAATTTTCTTCACGGAAACAATTTTTTTCACCCAAAATAGCTGAAATGCATAGCCAAGGGGGTTAGGGATATTTGGAACAACCTCCCTTCGCCTATTTATAGGAAAAGGGGGGAGAAGGTTGTCGCCCAGCTCGCCCAGACGAGCTGGGTTGCTTCCTCCATAAGCAACCCTACTTCGAAAATATTCTGGAAGGATCCATATTTGAAAATTGCTATTTGCACCCCCCCCATCTTGATAAATTCACCCCCTTTTTCATAATTTACGGAAAAGTTACGGAAGCCTTACAGAAGCATATAGGACTTGAATTTCATCTTTTTTTCTCTTCCCTCTCACCCATATTAAGTGAAATATGTTTATTTAGGGTTTTAGGAATTTTACGGCAGCATTACAGAAGCCTTAAGAAAGCATATAGGACTTGATTACCCTCTTTTTCCTCTTCTCTTTCACCAATATTAAGTGAAATAGGCTTACTCAAAGTTTTAGGAATTTTACGGAAGCATTACAAAAGCCCTGGAGGCATTTTCCAACAAAACGTGGAGGATCTTGATAAGTTCACCCCCCCCTTTGCTAAATGCACTCCTGTTTATTTACACACACCCTTTTTTACTATATACACTCCCTTTTGCTTTTTTTGCTGATTCCTTTTCCGTAACGTTACGGAACTTTACGGATTACGTAACAACACTTATTTTCTTTCTGGAATGTCGCAAAACTTTACGGATTACGCAACGACACCCATTTCCTTTCTGGAATGTTGCGAAACTTCACGGATTACACAGCAAGGCTCTTCTTGACTTCTGAAATGTTACGAAACTTTACGGATTGCACAACAATGCTTCTTTTTAACTTCTGGAATGTTGTGGAACTTTGCGGATTACCTAACGATGGATGTTAAGTACCTCGAGGCGGTCAAGCGAAGGTTGCATGCCACCAAAGAATAGTCCCCATA
Source organism: Glycine max (assembly GCF_000004515.6). Taxonomy (NCBI): domain Eukaryota; kingdom Viridiplantae; phylum Streptophyta; class Magnoliopsida; order Fabales; family Fabaceae; genus Glycine; species Glycine max. The sequence goes on along the minus strand of NC_038255.2, from coordinate 17,915,286 downwards.
TGAAATTAGGGTATGACACATGGCTAGCTCCTAACCGCTTAACTACCATAACCGCTTTTGCAACTAACTCATATACTACAATACAACTTGTATTATTCTAGGTACATGAGCCCTAACCATCTTCTTCCTAATAGCATATATAATCCTTTAAGTGTGCTGGAGAGATACTCTCACGCTTGTGTCGATCCCTTCTCAGCTCTTCCTCTTGAGCCACTTGAACGCCTTGGTTGCTTTTATACGTAACAAATTTAGTGGTGGCCGGTGGGAAGTTTGCAAGAATAGGTTTTGGGCATGGAGGACGCTAAAGTAAAGTTTATTATTGGTCATCTGTATTTTGTTTGGTTTCAATGATCTTTAAGTTAATGTGTGAGAAACGTATTTAATTTGTGGAGCACAATAGTTTATTATTTTTGTAATTTTTTTAAAAAAAATAGTTAACAGCTGAGTTTGGAGCACATAAGAGTCGACGTGGGATGGAGACAATAGTTCGAAGGAGGATGGGCACGAAGATTTGGGGGGAAACAATGGATTGGAGAAGGAAGATGGGGACGATCCCCATCTGATATGTAGAAGATCCTGTAATGATAAATGGCATAATAATATCTTATATTAATTAGATTTATATACTTATAGAATTTCCTATAAATTATATAAGAAATAACAATCTTGTAAAATACTACATTAAAAAACATATGTTACGTTATTTTAAAATTTCTTGTTGAACGATTTTAATAATTTTATAATGATGAATGAAATTTTATAAATATATTTTATTATTTTATATGCATTTTAAAATGAATACATAATTATATTTTCAAATATATAAATACTTACCTATTTAAAATTTAAATAATCTATTTAATATTTTATATAATATAATTTACAAAAAATATTTCTAACATATATGTATAAAATTTCTCGTTTAGTTAGGCTATGTCGTTATATGTCTATATTTGATGAAAACTAGCTAAAAAATTAATTGATAGTTAAAATTTTTTAAATTGACTTATTAAATGATAAGTAATAAGTAAGACTATATAGTAATCTAATTGAAAATTTTAAAATGATAGAAATAAACCAATTTATATGATATTTCTATATAAATTTCAATTTTATTTTATGAATAAAAATATATTTTGTGGTTTTATAATTTTAATTTTTTAATCAATTTAAACTATAATGATTTTTATTTATAGATAAACTAGTCAGTAGCATCGTTCGCGAATTGATTTTCGATGAATGAATTAAAAGAAAGGTATAGTAAAAAAAATAGTAACATAGAGGATTACTGCATAGGCAAACTGGTAAACAAAGGGAACTTACCCAAAAACAAAGCAGTGAAAGAAAAAGAAAAAAAAAAGAAGAAAGAAATACCTAAAGATGAGTGTGTTGCAGTGGAGAAAGAGAAATGCAAAAGGGAAGAAGGAAATACCTGAAGGTGAGTGTGTTGCGGTGGAGAAAGAGAAATGCAAATCCGAAAGGAGAAGAGGTAAATGTGGTGGTGGAGGTTGAGATATATCCTACAGGAACGATGGCGAGATAAATCATGGCTACCTAACCCATCATCAAATCTTAACCAAAATTGTAAAAAATAGAACGAAGATGAGAAGAGAGCCATATCAAGAATAGAAAATGCAACAATGTTTCTAGAACCCTCCTACAGATATGAAGAGAGAGGAAAGATCTCACTTTGTCGCTGCCACATGTCAACAACTTTGCCACGTGTTAGCAAATTACGCAAAGGCCAAAATGACCAAAAAAACCAACAAATGTGTCCATGTGTCAAACTGGATTTACGGTTAAAATGAAAAGATGAAAAAAAGATAGTCAGAAATTTATGTAATAATAATAATAATAATAATAATAATAAATGTGGCGAAGAAACGGGGAGAGAGAGGACAGTTCTGATTATTAAGTGAAATTAAATGGGGAGTTGAAATCCGCCAATCAGGGAGTGACATATGTTTGAAACTTGATATGCAATGCGACACTTGGTGGTGGCAACAAAACAAAATGGTGCAAAAAAAGGGAGGGGTAAAATGACCAAAAAACCAAAAAAAGTCCCACACGTCGCAGCCTTAGATTTTCCTCTCTCTTCATGTTGAGGGTTTCAAAACCCTTCGTAAGCTGTAGTGGAAGAAAAAGAAAAAGAAAGAAGGAAATACCTGAAGGTGAGTATGTTGCGGTAAAAACTCGTACTCAGTTTGAATTGTAGGCTGCAACTTGTTGGATCAAGTGGCCTCGGAATAATTAAGAGGGGGGGGGGGGTTGAATTAATTATTAATGAACCTTTACTAATTAAAAAACTTATCCTTCTTAATGTTACTATATTTAATTAGGCTTTTACTACCAAGTTAAGAAAGTAAAGAATAGTAATTGAAACTTAACCAAAAGTAAAAGCGAAAATTAAAGTGCACAGTGGAAATTAAAGAGTGTAGGGAAGAAGAAGACAAACACAAGAATGTTATATTGGTTCGGCAATAACCCGTGCTTACATCTAGTCCCCAAGCAACCTGCGATCCTTGAGATTTCTTTCAACCTTGTAAAAACCTTTACAAGCAAAGATCCACAAGGGATGTACCCTCCCTTGTTCTCTTTGAACAACCAAGTGGATGTACCCTCCACTTGAACTGATTCACAAGAGATGTACCCTCTCTTGTTCTCAGTTAGAACAACCCAAGTGGATGTACCCTCTACTTGTACCACAAAGGATGTACCCTCCAATGTGTTAAGACAAAGTTCTCAGGCGGTTAGTCCTTTGAATCTTTGTAAAGGGGAAACAAAAGACATCTCAGGCGGTTAGTCCTTTGAATCTTTGTAAAATGTCAAATGAAGAATTGAAGCTGCAGGATCCACGATGTCGGATACAATGTCCAGGACATCCTGCCCGAAAATACTGGACACATAAATCTGTTATATCTTTAACAGATTAATGTGCAGTCAGCAACAGATTAGGCGATCTATCTTTAGGAACGAATTAAAAGATGATTAAAGTTCGAATTACAAACTTGAATAGTTCGTTCAGGGATTAAAGATTAAAGATAAAAACTAAAAGATAAAACTTTATCTTTTAGATCTTTAAGTGTAGATTGTTCAGGAGAATGATAGATCTCATCCAGCGCAAGTTGTTGCAGCCCAGATACGCACACTGCTATATAAACATGAAGGCTGCACGAGTTTTCCACCAAGTCCGAGATTGAAGAGTTATTTTGTGAGTTTTGGGACTTGAGTGTTTTGTGAGCCACCTTGATGTTACCCTAACATCAAGTGTTGGACCTGAGTGTGTAGAGTTGATCTCTATTGTTCAGAGAGCAATCTCTGGTGTGTCTTTGATTTGTTTGTAAACACGGGTGAGTGATTGAGAGGGAGTGAGAGGGGTTCTCATATCTAAGAGTGGCTCTTAGGTAGAAGTTGCATGGGTAGTGATTAGGTGAGAAGGTTGTATACAGTGGCTGTTAGATCTTCGAACTAATACTATTCTAGTGGATTTCCTCCCTGGCTTGGTAGCCCCCAGATGTAGGTGACGTTGCACCGAACTGGGTTAACAATTCTCTTGTGTTATTTACTTGTTTAATCTGTTCATACTGTCATATATAATCTGCATGTTCTGAAGCGGGATGTCGTGACATCCTGTACGACATCTGTCCTCGGTATCAGAATTTCAGAAAGCTTTTTGGCAAAGGAAGAAGAAGAAAGATGAGAAGCAAAGGTTTCAAGATTTCTCAAAAGTTGTTCAAAGAAGTTCAAAAGTTGTAAAAAAAGTTAGTTGAATGCAAGTCAAGGTCTTGCTTTTATAGACTCTTCATGTCTGGTCAAGAAAACCATTGGAAGAGTTATAACCTTGAGAAAATCTTGAGAAAACATTGGAAGAGTTACATCTCTTGACTTTTTATTCAGAACTTGTCACTGGTAATCGATTACCATAACCATGTAATCGATTACACAAAGCATTTTATGAAAAGATGTGACTCTTCACAATTGAATTTGAATTTCAACGTTCAGATACACTGGTAATTGATTACCAATATATTGTAATCGATTACACCATTTAAAAAACATTTGGAACGTTGCAAATTCAGTTAAAAGCTTTTGAAATCAAACTTTACCACTAGTAATCAATTACAGGAAACTGGTAATTGATTACTAGAGAGGGTTTTCGGACATGGGAGGAAGCGTGTTGCACGTCCACACATACATGACCGAAGAAGCTTGGACAGCAAGACACGTGGGAGAGGCACAACAGGGGAATTAAGTGAAATTAAATGGGGAGTTAGAAATTCGACAATTAGGGAGTCACATGTGGCTGGGGCAACAGGGAAAAAAAGGTGCAAAAATGGATGTAAAACAAAGTTATTATTTATAGTATTTATTTTAGGAAAAAGATATAGTATTAGAATTATAAGTTATTTTTTTATAATATTATATTTATTTTTGTATTATTATATATTTATTGTTTTTTAGTATTTAATAGTTAATATTATTAGTATATATGAATAAGATAATATTAATAAATAAAACTAAGTTGTATTAGTATAAATAACTTCTTTAGTAGTAACAAATATATGCCTTTATAAAAAATTAGTCATTAATAAAATTGATTAATATTTTATACTAATGCAATGTTATGGTGACTAAAAAACTAAAAAAAATCAAAACATCTCTATTTTTAAAATTATTCTATAAAATAGATCAAAAAATTAAAAACACAATCAAACACATCTTGAAATTGCCTTTTAAAAAAAATTGATGTAAAACCATTTTGAAAGTGAGGTAAAATTAATTTAACTCAATTTTGGTCAAATTTGCTTTGTTTTTAAATTTTAATTTGTAATTTAAATGTTAAAATTTATAACTATTCTGAAAAATAGATAGATAATAATCAATCAAATTTGTGAAGATTTTAAATAGAAAATTAGAATTTAGAATTCTAGATAGAAAAACACCACAAAACTAAATATGCTTCATTTTAAAAATAGGTGAACTAAATTAGTTAAATAAATTTGAGGTTATACTTTTCCTTTAAAAAAAAACTCAAGAGGTTATACTTTTCCTTTAAAAAAAAAACTCAAGAGGTTATACTTTTATGCTGCACTATGAGCAAGGAACGTACTTAAGATAATGTACTTAACACGTTGTTGTTATTTGTCGATTGTTTTAATTATTCTTATATCGGTTAGATAAGTAGCTATCTCTTGTCTCGAAAGTACACGCTTAACACAATTTCAGCTGAATATTTTCCACAATTTATATTATTCATACAATACTGTTAAAAACATTTATTTTCCTCTCTTTTTTTATCTTTATTGCATCACTCATCACAAACTTTTCTTTGTTTTCTTCTCATCTCTCTTTTCTTTTATACAGAAGTTGTACAAAAACAAACTACGGTTACCATTTCTCATTTCCAACATATATGTGTTACAGTGGTGCGATGCAACTACAGCTTACTACCTTTTCCTTTTATATAATTCACACTAATGTGAATTATTGACTTTATCTATGTGAAATCATGAAAAGCATTATAACTTCCATGAATAGTAGCAAGACTTTTTGGTTTAGGAATTGCAATGATGTAGTTTATATCTGACTTTCTCTAATTTGATTTTAGTCATTTTTTGATTTTTAAAAGAACTACGGGAAACTCGTTCATTTCCTCTGCTTTGATTTTGATTTGATCACTTATGTTTCCAAATAAAGTGAGCATAGCTCTAGTTTCTTAAAGGAATATATTACTGGTAATGAATAATTAGTCCTGATTCATAAGTTTTCAAATAAAAGGCAGAGGCAGACTTTTAGAAACAAATACTTTTCATGCATTTTAGGAACAGAACAAACAACAATACTTCTATCCCAATTTCTGAAAATATAAAAACATGGACAAATTTCTTTGCATGAAAATGACACTTACATCATACACTCCCATTGAGAAATCAGAACATAATGCATCAAACATTTCAAGCCTTAACAGTCTCATCATCATCATCTTCAATGTCCCAGCTCAAGTCTTCCTTTTGTTCCGTAGCACTAAGCCGCTTCCACAAATCAACTTTGCTTGCGCCACCACCACTCTGCTGCCTTGTTTTATTTTCATCAATACTGCTAAGATCCTCAATGTCATCCCACCCAAGGTCCTCCTCCACCTCTTATTCTGAGAAAATGATTGCTTTGTTGTAAAAAGTTTTTTCTAGATCATTAGTCTCCTACTGCAATGTTTGACAAAATGAGAAACATAACATTAAAAAATATGGTTTTTTTACCAATATATTCACGACATTGATTAAGAAATCACTACATGAAAAAAAAATTAAAAACCAAGTTAGAGCATTTGGTATCCCTGGTTTAATTGTCATTCACTAAAAATAATAATAATAAACAATATAAATACTAACCGGCAACAAACCCAGACAAAACCTTAATGTCCAAACTCCAAACCCCCGAATAAAAAGATTTTAGATAAATACAACAACTTCTTACAATAACTTCTCCGATAGTCAAAACCACACAGGTCTATACATTATTACAAACAACATGCATACTGTTAAAAGAAAGGAGAGAATTGGATTTTTTCAGAGATACTCAGAGAATAAATTAATTTTATTTTCTAATTTTAAAAGTAACTCAGAGGGTTCTATAACAAATTAGGATGTTAGTTTTACCTGGCCAAGCATTGCAGCTTCTGCTTCTATTCCACCAACTCCCCATCCAGCAACACCCAGACCATCAATCATAGTTGTGTGTGAATCAGTTCTCGCCATTTGTGTTGAACACAACTCTACCAAGGTATTCTAAATTAAGCTGCAAAATTAAAAACACAAAACTTGATTCAGAAGACAAATTTGAATCACAGGATGAAATGTTTTTTCATTGCATGTAAAATTTAAATTATTCTAAATATAAAAGTAAACCACACAGATCTATACATTATTACAAACAACATGCATACTGTTAAAAGAAAGGAAAGAATTAGAATTTTTTAGAGATACTCAGAGAATAAATTAATTTCATTGTCTAATTTTAAAAGTAACTCTAAGGGTTCTATAACAAATTAGCATGTTAGTTTTACCTGGCCAAGCATTGTAGCTTCTATTCCACCAACTCCCCATCCAGCAACACCAAGGCCATCAATCATAGTTGTGTGAGAATCAGTTCCCGACATTTATGTTGAACACAACTCTACCAAGGTATTCTAAATTAACTTGCAAAATTAAAATCAAAAAACTTGATTCAGAAGACAAATTTGAATCACAGCATGAATTTTTTTTTCATTGCATGTAAAATTAAAATTATTCTAAATATAAAAGTATCACCAACCCTCTCACATACTATCAAAACAGCCACCAAAATCCTACAATAAAGAGAATATGGAAAAAATAGTCTTCAATATATCCCAACATTTTGTTTTTATAGGTGGTAGCATGAGAAATAATCAGAATCCAAACACAACTATTTTCCATGTTTGCTATGGTGGCACGATCTGCCAAAGACAGTTCACTCATGCCTTCCCCTGCATTGGTAAAAAGCAATTATCCAGGTAAATTCTCTAATTTTAAAAGTAACTCAGAGGGTTCTATAACAAATTAGCATGTTAGTTTTACCTACACAAATTAAGAGAGAGTAGAAAGAAGACCTATGTCATCACAACATACAAAAGGGTCTTCAGCTAGCGCCTATATAATAATAATAATAACAATAATTAAACAAAAAAAAAATAACACAAAAATCACTGCACAACAAAATTAAAATGGAATATTGAATTAGGAAAAAAAATCACATGCCTTAAAAATCACCGTACAACAAAATTAAAATGAAATATTGAATTAGGCAAAAAAAAACCTGACTCTCTAAGGCCACAGGTTCTACCAACCAGATTGCTCAGACCTGAAATTACAATCAACAAATTAACTAGATTGAATTACTATGATAACATGCTTTTACAAATTACAAAGCAAGACCGTTGCCATTAATCATTGCATCAAAATAATCTTCAACACACCAAACAAAAGAAGATATTAGCAATGAGCATCCCATGTATTCCCACAATTAGTTTAAACTTTTTCACAATTTAAAATACAAAATTTAGATAAATTCAAAAGATCTTAGTAGCACAAAACAAAATGTTTTCCTAGGTTACAGGTTTTGGCTTAAAATTGATATAGTTCATAGTTACAATCTAGCAACCACATCGTCAAAAAGTTAGCGCATAATACCTATTATATAATCAACTAATCATGACAAAACTTTAACAAATAAGATAAGGAGATGTGTTACTATGTCGAAGATTAAAGTATATAATACCTATTATATAATTATGTATACTATAAAATTTAATTTAACAATTGACTAAAAGATATGCAGACATCTTGGAGATATATATTATGCTGACCAATAAGGGATAAAAAAATACCTCAATTTCAAAAACTCCATGTGCAGCATCCCCAACTCCAACTTGCTGAGGTATATATCCACCAGCATTATATTGAGAAGTCAAATCATTGTGTTTTCGCATCCCTGACAGCCTCGTGAAGAAGTCCTGGATCTTTTTAAAGCATCAATAACACTTGATCAAGATACAGGGTTCCACAACTCTGACTCTGAAATGCTGACAAAAACTTCCAAAAAAAAATATTACATCATCACACTTGATCAAGCAGGAAAAAAAACAATAAAATAGAATCCATCAATAAAGCCACAACTGCATGCAATTTTAATTCCAAAAAAATAGAAAATATGTGAAATTAAAAGAATGAACAGACACAAATGATACAGGAATATAGAATGAAGTGGGGGAAAAATTGTAACAATGAGAATTAGGTATCAATAAGATTTATTTAAAACAAAATATTTCAGTTGAGATGTTTAAAATTTGAAATTTGAATTGTTTGAGGCAATAATCACGAATCAATAAAAGTAAGAAGAAATTCTTCTTTGGAATGAGTATGAGACAATAATCATGAGATTTTATATGGATTGAAGTGCAAAACAATAGATATTTATCTGCATGTTAATGCTCTTCCTCCCATCATATATGACTCTAAAATGCTGACAAAAACTTCCAAAAAAAATATTACATCATCACACTTGATCAAGTAGGAAGAAAACCTAATAAAATGGAATCCATCAATAAAGCCACAACTGTATGCAATTTGAATTCCAAAAAAATAGAAAATATGTGAAATTAAAAAAAAATAAAAGACACAAATGATACAGGAATATAGAATGAAGTGGGGGGGGGGGGGGAATTGTAATAATGAGAATTAGATATCAATCAGATTTATTTAAAACAAAATATTTTAGTTGAGATGTTTAAAATTTGAAATTTGAATTGTTTGAGGCAATAATCACAAATCAATAAAAGTAAGAAGAGATTCTTCTTTGGAATGAGTATGAGACAATAATCATGAGATTTAATATGGATTGAAGTGCAAAACAATAGATATTTACCTGCATGTTAATGCTCTTCCTCCCATCATCTATGACTCTGAAATGCTGACAAAAACTTCCAAAAAAAAAATCACATCATCACGCTTGATCAAGCAGGAAAAAAACATAATAAAATAGAATCCATCAAACTCTAAGTAAAATGCACAACAACAGTAACGAAGAATGACACCTTACCTATTTTGCGATTTTCTTGACCCTACCTAAATGACAACCAAAACATACACCAAATAGCATTAGGCAAGACAGGGATGGAAAAAAAAAGGTAACGACCAAACATGCATAGATATTAGAAAACATTCCAGGCATGGTCATTATAGCTTACCTCAAGCATTCGTCTGTCAAACACCAAATAACATCAGACATGTTAGTTTTTGAAAAAAAAGAGTCACCAGAAAGAAGCATGCAAAAAACAGATAAAAAACTAACAAACTTGCCTCGTGGATGCTCCTTCGTGGATCAACTCATAAGAGGGAAAACCACAAACAAAGAAAAAAACATTTACCTCTGTGAACAACAAATCAACAACACCACCAAAAAAACAAAAAAAAAAAACATTAGATACCAAGTTGCAGTGAAAGAAAAAGAAAAAGAAAGAAGAAAATACCTTTGGGGTGATCGAGGGTTATGACAGCGACGTCGTTTTGATGAACAAAGCCCTTCACAAATTCTTTGGCCATAGCGGAAAATACTCGCAGAGAAAAGGAAGGTAAAAAAAATAGATACCAAGCTGCAGTGAAAGAAAAAAAAAGAAGGAAATACCTGAAGGTGAGTGTGTTGCGGTAAAAACTCATCCTCAGTTCGGATTGTAGGCTGCAACTTGCGTGCATGGAGCCGGAATCGCTAGTAATCGCCTGCATGAAGGAAAAAACAAAAAGAATAAAAGGAAAAGAGGAGAAGATTGAGGAAGAGAAAGATGGAGAAAGAGAAGATTTAGGGAGAAAACGCAACAGCGGAGAAAATGACACAGGAGAGAGAAGAAAGTGAGTAAAATAAGAGAAGATTGAGGAAGAGAAAGATGGAGAAAAAGAAGATTGATGAGGGAGAAAACGCAACAGCGGAGAAGCAATAGCGACGCATGAGAGAGAAGAAAGTTGTGATTATTAAATGGAATTAAATGAAGATTTTAAATCTGCCAATTAGGAAGTGACACGTGACGGCGGCAACAAAAAAATGGTGCCAAAAAAGGGAGAGGCAAAATGACCAAAAAACCCAAAAAAGTGACACATGTCAAAATTCTAGGTAGGGGTACAACAGGCTTTTCCAAGTACTTCTCTTTTATTAGATAGTATATAGATTGTTTTCTTTACATTTTTAGTTTCAATCATTACATTATTTTATATGATGTTGATGCATAAAAATAGTGACCAGTGGCCTCCCAAATAATCAATTAGTAAATAACTAAGCAATTTGAGTTTTATCAATCGAAGAAAAATTGTATTCTATCCGCTTCACTCTTTAAACAAAAAGGAAAAATAAAGTAGAAGAACTTTGTTAGAAAACAGTTATAATGAAAATCTAAGATTATGAATTCACGCATATCTTTTTTTAAAAATTTAATTTCAATAAACCCTCAATTAAATTAATCATGAGTATTTTCATCATTGAATTACCAACTTTTGATTTAAGTTCAATAACATTCACCCACCTAAATCAATATTTAGTTATAATAGAAATATTATTTAGGTCAAGGAATACATTTTTAAATCACAAGGGTGATTACCAATTAGGTTAATAAAATATTAACTATGACAATAATATATACCAAGAATGCATGATAAATAATGTCAAATACCAATTTATCAAATATATTTTATTACTAATCTTATACTATATCGCATAATATTTTTAATCAAGTTTTAAAATAAAGTAATAAATATACGCTGAAGTAGACATTATATTAGGTTAATTAGCATAATAGTTAAAATAAATCATATAATATAAAATTATTAAAAAAATATAACAGAAAATTAAATAAATATAGCACTTATCATGGTCAATTTTGTGAAGTATAATGTTGAAATAATAAATTAAATATTATAATAGTTACAAAAACGTGTGTTAAGAGGAGTGAATAAAAAATTAAAAAATAATAATAAAGCCTTGTTTTATTAAAATAACAATAAGAATATTCAATAAATATTTTAAGGATAAAAAGGAAATACAATATAAAAACTAGAAGCTAAAATTTTAAAAAATTTATTTTACATAACACTACAAAAAAAATGCTTAAAAAATACTAAAATGATTCATGTATCAAACAATCAATTATTTTTTAACTAGTAAAAGATTAGAAGCTAACTAAAATGAATGTTAAAGGAAATCTAGAAAATATTCAAGGACAAAAAAATAAATATAAAAATTTAAAAGCTAAAAACTACCAATTAAAAAATACTAGAAGTTACTAAAAGAACTTATTATTAGAAATAAATAATGTTTGATAAGATTTATTATAAGCTTATAAGTTCCATTGACAAATTGATGCTACTTGGACCAAACAAAATTATTGTCCTATTTTTAAGATTTTAAATTATTAAAAATAATTTCAAACATTAAAAATATTAAATATATCATTTTAAATCATTTAGTTTTAATTTAAAGGAAATTTATCTATTAATTTATTAGTTACTCCAATCCATATTAAATTTCATAAGCTTTTAAGGAAATTTATCAATTAGTTTATTAGTTAATCTTACAAGCTTATAAGTTAATTTTACCCAACATATTAATTGCACAAGCTTATTTTTGTCATAAGTTACTCCAAATAACTCAAAAAAATAAACTTAGCTACTAGATTTTTTTTCTTAATTTTATCCTTACTATATTATTTGATTTTTTTTTTTTTACTATTTCATAAAATTTAAAAACCTTTTACTTATTTTAACATTCTTCCAAACACTAGATGAAATTTATTTTCTTGGTTAATGAAATAATACTTTTTTATTTAAAAAAATTGTGTTGGAAAATATATATGATGACATCAAGAGAAGAGTCATACAATTGGACACATTTTGTGCCTAGTCAAAGTATCCAACACATAATTAGTTCATGTGACTAACATGCAACCAACAAAATCCAATTATTTCTTGCTAGTACTGTTATTTCCACAATCTTTGATCATTAGCAAGGGACCAATGTTAGGTTTCAAAAATTATATTGCATGTAATCTAATCTTTGACATGGATAGATAAATAAACATATTCTTCAAGATCCCAATCTATATTGACTCTGTTGCAACATGGGCCATGATGGGACGACAAAATAAAATTAGATAAGTAAATTGTTTTCCCACAAAATGGAAAACTTGGGGAGTCCCCACCAACGTTTATTTATGGAAAACATCAAGAAAACCAAAAAGACAAGGAATGGTCTACGATTAGAGAAAAAATATTTGGGAGTCGTTTACACACGCAGAATGTGTTAGCATCCCGCACGTCCATCAGGAAAATAAAAGCCTTTAATTGAATGTTCTAAAAAAATAAAGTGACTTTTAATTATTTATCTTCCCTTAAAAACATGAATTATATTTTGTTATATTTTATTTTATTTAGAAAAAGAAATCAATTTTTATTTTTAGAAACCAAAGGGATTTTACTTTTTTAGTTTTTCTTTGCATGGTTAGAACCAGGTCTGGGCAACCCGGCCCAACCTGCGATTATACAACAGGGTTTCCAACCCTAGTTGCCTCACCCAAGAAATGGCGTAATCAAGGAGGAACCACCACAGAGAATGGTGCGCCAACCCCGACACCACTGGTGCAAGGCCCGATGATGCGAGACCACCATAGAGGCAGTGGTGGTGTGACGGCAGCAATGGCACGTGGGTGTCGTGGTGGTGCAAAAAAAGGAAAGAAAAAATGAAGGTGAAAAGGGCACTTAACGCCACCAGCGAAGGACCCAAGGGAGAATGGTGACAACGACACTTCTACACTACCATAGGATAACAACAAATGGTGACGGTGGTGTGGACAAAGGCACCGCGACCTCGCCGGAGTTGGCTAAAGAAAAAAAAGGAAAACGCATCAAAGAAGAAGCATTTGAGCAACCAAACAAAATAAAGGAATAAGAAAATAATAAGGTCAGATTGTGTAGGTCTCGCCGGCGGCCAAGGTGGAGTCACCAGGAAGGGTGGCACGGTGATATGAAAAAAAGAAGAAGAAGGAACAAAAAAGAACGAGAGAAGAAGAAGAGGAAAAGAAGAGCGAAGGGAAAGAAGAAAATAACGAGAAATAGAGACAGTGAAGGGAATGAGGATATCTGGAATCCCCTCTCCCTTCTTTGACGGTAATGCCAAGTGTCACCCTTCTGTCGGTCAATGCTTTATCCTCGGGATACGTGTTGCTCTATGCATTAATTGCACAAACCTTCCTCTTTTATGCACTCTTCCCCCTCTTGACCGAATGGGCTCTCCTTGAGAGCCCTTATATATATATATATATATTTTTTTTTTTTTTTGTCTTATTTTCCTCTTTTTGTTTCTTTTTTCATTTTTTCTTTTCTTTTCTTTTTTTTTGGGGGGGGGGGGGGACAAAATTAAGGTCTAACAGCTGCCCATCTTATCTTTTATTGAAAGTAAAAGATAAGTAAAGACAAAGACACTAATTTTGTTCGGATGATTCTTTGAAAGATCACAACATGAGAATATGAGAATAAAGACAAAGGACGTTGAGTCCTATGAAACATAAAGATAGAGGACATTGAGTCCTACCAAACATAAAGACAGAGGACGTTGAGTCCTATGAAACATAAAGCATAAGACGTTGAGTCCTGTGAAATATAAAGGCGAGGACGTTGAGTCCCATGAAAACATAAAGGCAAAGGATGTTGAGTCTTATGAAAAGTAAAGGTAGAGGACATTGAGTCCTACCAAACATAAAGACAGAGGACGTTGAGTCCTACCAAACATAAAGACAGAGGACATTGAGTCCTATGAAACATAAAGCAAAGGGTGTTGAGTCATATGAAACATAAAGGCGAGGACGTTGAGTCCGATGAAAATATAAAGACAAAGGATGTTGAGTCCTATGAAACATAAAGGCAGAGGACATTGAGTCCTATGAAACATAAAGATAGAGGATTTTGAGTCCTATGAAACATAAAGCAAAGGACATTGAGTTCTATGAAACATAAAGGCAATAATGATGTTGAGTCCTATGAAAACATAAAGACAAAGGACGTTGAGTCCTATGAGACAAAAAGGATGAGGATGTTGAGTTCTCTGAAACATAAAGACAGAGAATGTTGAGTCCTATGAAACATAAAGCAAAGGACATTGAGTCCAATGAAGCATAAATGCAATGATGTTGAGTCCTATGAAAACATAAAGACAAAGGATGTTGAGTCCTAAGAGACAAAAAGGCAGAGGACGTTGAGTTCTCTGAAACATAAAGACAGAGGATGTTGAGTCCTATGAAACATAAAGCAAAGGACATTGAGTCCTGTGAAACATAAAAGCAATGATGCTGAGTCCTATGAAAACATAAAGACAAAGAATGTTGAGTCCTATGAAACAAAAAGGCAGAGGACGTTGAGTTCTCTGAAACATAAAGACATAGGACGTTGCGTCCTATGAAACATAAAGCAAAGGATGTTAAGTCCTGTGAAACATAAAGGCGAGGACGTTGAGTCCTATAAAAACATAAATACAAAGGACATTGAGTCCTATGAAACATAAAGACAAAGTGATGTAAGCTCCATTGGAGCTTGTAGGCCTAGGATCTTCTTCATCAATGGATTCCTTTGCGTCTTGGAAGATGAATGGCAGCGGAGTGGAGAAAGGAAGAGAGAGAGGAGACGCCACTTCAAGGAGAAGATGAGTCTAGAAGAAGCTCACCACCATAGGAGGCCATGGATAAGAGCTTGGAGGAAGAATGAGATGAATGAAGAGAGAGGGAGAGAAGAGCACGAAATTTTGTGCTCTAAATGAGCTTTGAAATCTGAAGTTTAATATTCAAATGATCAAAGTTAAAAAAAAATGCACACACATGACCTCTATTTATAGCCTAAGTGTCACACAAAATTGGAGGGAAATTTGAATTTCAATTCAAATTTCACTTGAATTTGAAATTGAATTTGTGGAGCCAAACTTTGGAGCCAAAATTTCACTAATTATGATTAGTGAATTTTAGTTATGGTTCAGCCCACTAATCCAAGATCAATTCCAAGATTCTCCACTAAGTGTGCTTAGGTGTCATGAGGCATGTAAAGCGTGAAGGACATGCACAAAGTGTGACTATATGAGGTGCAATGGGGTGTAGTAAGCAAATGCTCACCTCCCCCTCTAAACTTTAACTTGATTGGGCTTCTACCAATTCAATTAAATTTATTTCCCAACACACATCAAATATTCACTTAGTGCATGTGAAATTACAAAACTACCCCTAATACAAAAACAAGTCTAGGTGCCCTAAAATACAAGGGCTGAAAAATCCTATATTTCTAGGGTACCCTACCTACATTATGGAGCCCTAAATACAAGGCCCAAAAATAATGAAACCTTAATCTAATATTTACAAAGATAAGTGGGCTCGTACTTAGCCCATGGGCCTGAAATCTACCCTAAGGCTCATAAGAACCCTAGGACCTTCTCTTGCATCTCTGGCCCAATCTACTTGGAGTTTTCAATCCAATGCCCTTGCTGGGTAGGATTGCATCATTCCCTCCCCCTTGAAAAGGATTTGACCTCAAATCCCGAGGTTCTTGAAACTCTGGGCTTTTTTCCTCAACACCTGTAAAAAGAACAAAAACATATGCATTAGTGGTGTTTAGTATGTTGAAGTAAGGTAAGGTCTGAAAACTCATTTCCTGGGCATCTTCCCATGAAGGAACATGGTTCCTCACCAACTCAATGAGTGGTGCTACAAGTATAGAAAAATATGGGGCAAACTTTTGTAAATGTTTGTTAAGTCATGGAAGCCCAAAATTTTTCTTACACTTGGTGGAGCGGGCCACTCAGGAATGACTTTTATTCTCTTAGGGTTCATGGGAACCCCTTGATCACAATTTAAAAAATTAAGAAAAGTAAAGCAATAAAACATACATTTTTTTGTATTTTCATGTTGATTATTCCTACCAAAAAGTATGGCAAACCTAAGGTGTCCCATATGAGTACCTAAGTTTGTATTGAAACTAAAAATAAGAACAAACCTACCTAATGAGTCCCTATGTACACAAATCATGAAGATGTTGGGTGCACAAGTGATTTTACAAAAGAGTGTTGCACCACCCAAAGCATTCATCATACCACCTATTTTAGGGATTTGGTGCCTAATAATACCTATTTTGGGCACTAACAAAGCACAAGGATTTAAGCTCTGGCGAACCAAACCCTCATCCAACAACTCCTTTACTTGAGGAATAAACTCAAGCCTAAGAGGTGTGGCAATGCTAACAAGTGTCTTTTTACAAAGGAGAAAATGTGGAGGTTGTTTAAGAGGGGAAATTTCTTTAATATTTGTCTTTATTTCAAAATGTCTTTCCTTCTTTGCTAACCACTTGGAGGAGACACTTACCTCCTTACACTCCTCCTTAACCATTAAAGGTTTTCCTTCTTCTTGGGGGTATATTTCTTCACTAGATTCTTCCCCTTTTGCTTCTTCACTTTCACTAGAGGAAGGTGAAGTAGTAGCCTCATCTTGGCTACTATAAATGTCTTGGCTCCTCATAATCATGGTTTTCTTGGTGGAGCATTGAGAAGTAATGTGTCCTCTTCCAAGACATTTAAAGCACTTTATGAAGCTAGTCTTTTCTTGCATACTAGCCTTAGGGGGTTGCTTTTCTATTGTCTTCCCCTTATCATCATTGGGCTTAGAAGGTGCTGCCCCTAAGATGCCTAGACCTTGGTCTTTCTTTGGATAAGAATGGTAGCCATAAGATTTTAAAGTAGGCTTTCTTTTAAGTTTTTGCTCTACCCTTATTTCCCAATCTAAGTAAGCCTCTACATTGTCCTTCCCATGGAAGTATGAGAGTTTAATGTTAACCTCTTTAGGCTTTCTTTCATTTTCTCTCCTATGGGAGTGAGGTCTAAGATGTGACCTATGCCTTCCTTCATAATAGTCACGAAGTTCTTCACTTAGGCTCTTGCAAGAGTTATGACTACTATAGGAGGCATGTTTTTCTCTTTTCATTTCTTTCCTTATTTTTCTTCTTTCTTCCTCTCTTATTTTCTCTCTTTCATCTTGACTTATTTCTTCCACTCTTTTTTTTCCTTTTTCTTTTCTCTCTTGTTTTTCTTTCCACAAATTAAGGGATCTCAACTCATCTAATATCTTAGGAGTAGAACCCTCACCATTAACACTAGATGAAGAATGAAGACTCATGTTGGTTCCCAATTTATGGTTCTTTCTTGTTGGGGGTTTGAAAACAAAAGGTAAAAGAAACTATGGTTGAAACTAGCCAAAATAAACACTAAAAGAGGTGTGTAAGATAAGGTAAAAACTAATTGGTAAAAGGCAAGCTATCTAAGCAGTTTGACAATGGAGGGTAACGGAAATAAGCTATGAAAATAAGCAAGAAATTAAAGTGCAAGAAATGCAAACTAGGCGGATCCTAAGAGTGTTTGGATGACCTCATTTAAGGTTCCCAACAAAACACTCACTATCCTAAGGGGAAATTGCCTAAAATTATTACACACAAATGGAAGTAGGGTGACCTAGTGGAGGCTCCCAACTTACTTCCAATGAAAGGCCTTTTTGTTACAAAATTTGAAAGCAAAGCAAATTGCCAATTACAAAATTACAAAGAAAAAAGTCCTCAATTGTGGTGGCTATTCTCTCTTTAGTGTTTCACTCAATTTGGAGTGCTTCTTAGTCCAATAGCTCTTAAGGTGGTTGGCCCCTTGCTTCTTGACTCAAATTCTTCAAGATATGACACCAATAATCCTTTCCAATTCCCTATATGGCAACTCACAAGCAAGAAAACAAAGAGACAAGCAATAACCAAAGACAAAAAAAAATGAAATGAAAGCTAAACCAATAGAGTTTTAACAAGACAAATTTCCAAGGATTATTCAACAATTAAAGCAATGAAAAGCACAAAAAAAGAGAGCTAGGACTCAAAGAGAAACCTAGAATGGCTCTAGAGTAGAGTAGAAAAACTAAAAAAAAAAACTCAAGAAACCTCTAGTTTTGGCACTTGTTTTCACAATAATTTTCAATTGAAATTTCAGAACTAGAATTGGTATAAAATAGGCACCAATTATAGAGCAAATTTTTAGCCAAAATAACAAGCACACTTTCCTTTCACCTTTTTTTTTCCTGGACACTGATTTTTCTGCCAACTTGTGCGGTTTTTCTTATTTTTTTCCTTTAATCCAAATCGCTTGGTTCTTTTTTTTATAATTTTGGTCTAGATGTCTAGAAAATTCAGTAAAACTTTCAGCTCAAAAAACGTAGTCACCAATTCCCAGTAATTTATACAAGTTCATATGTTCAAGCTGCCAGCACCAACGATTTCAACCTAGAAATCAATAGTAGTGTTTATGTTGCTTAAGGCTTGGATAGTTACAATTTGTGTTTGCTTATGCTCAATTATCTTGAATAACACAATTCAAGAGAGCTTAAGACTTATTTTGATTCACAAATCCAGCCACAAATCAGCACCACAACTCAACTTCATCATAGGCATCATGTAGGAAACTTAGAAAACAAAAAATAGTTCAAGAACAAGACTACTTCTAGGAATTGATTTAGAACATGTTATGAACTAAATAACATGCATGAATTAGACTCAAACTTCAAAAGATAGGCTAACAATGACAAGAATACATGAACAAATGTATCTAGAATTCAATCAACAAAAATAAAAATTCAACATAAACTTAGAACATAATGTGACAATTACTATGACTAAACATGACTCTAAGACAACATGGATTAAGTGATTTACACTTAGATTTTTGTGTTTTTTTTTTCTAATCAATAATTTTGGAAGAAAATTTAGATCTAAGGTTCAGCAAAATAATATTATGAATGAAAAATGATAGAACCTAAAATCAACACAAAAACATGATTCAAGATCTACAAAATTTGAACCATAGAAATGCAAGAACAAGTGTAGATATAAGATTTAATCAGTTTATCTTTTTGAATCTACTCTAAATACCACCAAACCACAAGACAATGGATGATATACATGGAGAATAAGATGAAGAACAAGGAATTAAAGAGAATTCACCGAAGAAAAAGATAGAGGAAGCAAAAGAACATCACCTAGATGAAGATGCTCTAGATACCACATGATGTAAGCTCCATTTGAGCTTGTAGGCCTAGGATCTTCTTCATCAATGGATTCCTTTGCTTCTTGGAAGATGAATGGCAGCAGAATGGAGAAAGGAAGAGAGAGAGGAGACGCCACTTCAAGGAGAAGATGAGTCTAGAAGAAGCTCACCACCATAGGAGGCCATGGATAAGAGCTTGGAGGAAGAAGAAGATGAATGAAGGGAGAGGGAGAGAAGAGCACGAAATTTTGTGCTCTAAATGAGCTTTGAAATCTGAAGTTTAATATTCAAATGATCAAAGTTAAAAAAATACACACACATGACCTCTATTTATAGCCTAAGTTTCACACAAAATTGGAAGGAAATTTGAATTTCAATTCAAATTTCACTTGAATTTGTGGAGCCAAACTTTGGAACCAAAATTTCACTAATTATGATTAGTGAATTTTAGTTATGGTTCAACCCACTAATCCAAGATCAATTCCAAGATTCTCCACTAAGTGTGCTTAGGTGTCATGAGGCATGTAAAATATGAAGGACATGCACAAAGTGTGACTATATGATGTGGCAATGGGGTGTAGTAAGCAAATGCTCACCTCCCCCTCTAAACTTTAACTGGATTGGGCTTCTACCAATTCAATTAAATTTATTTCCCAACACACATCAAATATTCACTTAGTGCATGTGAAATTACAAAACTACCCCGAATACAAAAACTAGTCTAGGTGCCCTAAAATACAAGGGTTGAAAAATCCTATATTTCTAGGGTACCCTACCTACATTATGGAGCCCTAAATACAAGGCCCAAAAATAATGAAATCTTAATCTAATATTTACAAAGATAAGTGGGCTCGTACTTAGCCCATGGGCCTAAAATCTACCCTAAGGCTCATAAGAACCCTAGGGCCTTCTCTTGCATCTCTGGCCCAATCTACTTGGAGTTTTCTATCCAATGCCCTTGCGTGGTAGGATTGCATCACAAAGGACATTAAGTCCTATAAAACTAAAATGCAAAGGACGTTGAGTCCTATGGAACATAACGATAGAGGACATTGAGTCCTGTGAAACTAAAAAAGCAAAATGCATTGAGTCCCGTGAAATATAAAGACAGAGGACATTGAGTCCTATGAAACTAACAACAAAGGATGTTGAGTCCTGTGAAACATAAAGATAGAGGACATTGAGTCCTATGAAACTAAAAAGCAAAGGGCGTTGAGTCCTGTGAAACATAAAGACAAAGGAATTTCAGTCTTATGAAACATGCAAATAGGTACTAGTACCCAAGGGCTCAACCTTATAAGAAAGAAAGAGGTTGGCTCTTTAAAAGGGTCACTCAAAAGATAGGACATTAGATTTTGGAAACTGATATATAAAGAGAAATCTATGCACTTATGGCTTGATATGTAGCATGAGTTTTGGAATGCCTTCTGATGAATGATAATAGACATGCAAAATGTCAGACCCTAATTTCATCTGGGGACTATCATTCACTGATGTTTTGATTCTCGCTAGCCAAATTGCGGTGTTCAACACCAGTTACCGCACAAAGCAAAGGATCACTCAGTGTTTAGATCAAGAATACAAAAGGATACTAAGGAAGGGGGGAAAAAGGTTTTTTTCTTGATTTTCCTAGACCCCAACTCGCCCAAGCTAGCATATGGCTTACCTGGGCCATGGAATCACCTCCTGGCTAAGCAACCAGCTCGCCTGGGCAAGCTCACTACTTCAGGGCTAAGGTTTAGCTCGCCTGGGCGAGCTTAAACCACCCTAAGGTGGCTATTTTCCTATAAATAGGCATGATGGGGGTGTTTTAAGGGGAGAAGGTTCAGCACTGAAGGGAATTGAGAGAATTGAGAAAAAAAGAAGAAGAAAGAGAAAAAGAAGAAAAGGAAACGAAGCTGAGACGCTACCAAATCGCGATCGCAATCAGTCCCTACGTCATTTCTTGTTTTGTGTTCTTCGTGCGCTCAGTCGGTTAGTTTTATTTTTAAGGATTGAATGTGATCTATGTACCTTTAGGGGTCCCCCTTGTTATTATGTGCACATTCATATCCTCCATCTATCATTGGTAATCTTGTTTTTTTTGTAAAGTTTAATCTCAACTGATCACTAGTGTCGTAAAGTTGTCTTTAAAGAGATTGAAAGTTAATAGACAAAAAACCAAAAATAAAACCAACTCATAACTAAATTTCATTTCATCAAATATCACTTGAGATTGTTTCAAGGTCCAACCTCTTAACGATTCTCTCTGCTTTTCAAAATATTAAACATCGTCTCAAGGTCCAATGCCTTAAACAACTCTTTGTTTGCAATAAAAATGAATATTTCAAAAGCATAAAATCAATTTAACACACAAACATTCAGACTTAAAGAACTACGTAGGTCTAAATTCCTCATCGCACCTGAGGATACGTAGGAGTAAGGGTAGCCCCCTTGTCGACCCCAAAAAAATAAAAAATATAAAAAGGGAAAATAAATAATATTGAAGTCACATTTTTGCACACTCGATTAAAGGCTACCGTCCCTTGTGACGGGCGCGTGGGGTGCTAATACCTTCCCCATGCGTAAACAACTCCTGAACCCTTCTTTTTAAAATTCGCATACCTCTTTTTGGTTTTTCTAACGTTTTCCTCGAATAAACGTTGGGGGCGATCCACTTGTTTTCTCCCTAGGAGACGAACACGCTTTTATGTTATATATTTTCCTTCGCCATCCCGTCGTGAGGTAGGTTGCGACACAAACTTCGCCCTAAAATGTAGTAAATGTAGGCTTTGTATCCAGCAATGCAATGCAAAATGGTTTTGAATCATGAAAATTGTGCAATGCTCATGACATTCTTTCTCTCTCATTGTAATTTAATTTTTATTTTACTTTTTTGTGAAAAACACATATTGATTGTCTCTTTCTAAAAGATTTGATAATTCATGCAACCTTATCCTATCTTTTGCAGATCCCTTCAAAGACTCTCTCAAAGTGTATGTTTTGTTTGATTTAATCACTTGACAATTTTGGATGATGGCAGTGGAACCATTTGACATTTAATCAATCAATTGAACTATTGATCATAGGGTTTGTCCCTTTCTTTTTGTTTAAAAAACTTTGATTATTCTGCACAGCAAGGAAATATGAGGCTTTGGAATCGACCGCGTGCACCATTGAAGGATGGAAATGGATTGCTACACTTTGGTATGTGACCAAGTGAAACTTTCCTGATTTAAGATCATGGGTTGATCCCGAAAGAATTTATATAACAAAGGCTACCCTTGGAATCAAAAGGAACCCTAAGGAGTCTGCATGAGCGACTAACGTTAGATGTACCCTACTATCACAATTGTCTTTGGGCATCTTCCACGAGCTCCTGGTCGAATAAGTTTTCTTCTCAAATGAGTAAGTGCAAACCTCGAGGTTTTTTTTCTTTTCTTTTTCTTTTTTTAGCAATCACAAGCATGTGTGGGTTCCATTCCAGAATCCAAACTCAAAAGCAAAATTAGTCATTCCTTGATCCATATGTGCTTTATTGGGCTTGTACCATGTTCACGGGGTAATAGGGCTATGAAAGAAAGGATCCAAGCAGCTCAAAGAGTGTTTAAGGGTGATATTGAGTAAGAACCTTGAGATCCTTGCTTGTACGTTTATTCATTTTAACTATTTGGGTTGGGCTCTACTCATTTTGTCTTAAACATTAATCCTCATGGCACTTTTACGCCTTCCTTGTAAAATTTGGAGGACTTTTGTCTTTTTTTGCTTCACTTGCCTTTGGAGGAATTTTTTTATTTTTTATTTTTATTTCATTGTTGCCTGATGACTCCCCACTGCAGTTACTTTTTGTGCATTTATGTCTAGAGGAAATTTTCAATGGGGAGTTTTCACTGGAAAGCGCACTGGGTCGTCAAGTATTTAAAATTAAAACGGATGAATCCGAGTATCAAACACAGGGAACTAATGTTAGCCTGAATTAAGTTCAGAATCAAAGCATTGTTGAGAGAACATGTATAAGTGATAATTTCAAACAGAATTTAAACTAAACTTGTACGCTAGAAACTATAAAATGCAAGGTAAAGAAAATGACAACAGTAGGTAGATATGTTGGGTCTTTCAAACAAACAAGCTGATGCATAGAAATATATTTCTCTAATCAATCGTGCTCTTGTGTTCTATGCTATAGCCTAAATTACTAAACCCTCGATCCCACGTCAGGATGAATATCCAAGCTTCGTCCGCAGATCCCTCATTTAAGACTACACCCGATTTAGACAGCCCTTTTAGGTTTAGACTAACTTTAACTAAGTTTCGTCCGCAGATCCCTTATTTAAGACTACACCCGATTTAGACAGCCTTTTTAGGTTTAGACTAACTTAAACTGAGTTTCAACTACTGATGCATCATGTAAGACTAGGCCTAAACTAAACAGCATTATTGTAACAGCATAATTAAAACCAAAACTTAACCCGCAGATCCCTTATGTAAGGCTAAGTTTCAATCCTGCTTCAATCAAGTTCTAAGGCAACAGTACATTTTCCAATGCTAAAGTCACCTAACTGTGCACACAAATGGGTGATCAGACCAAAAGCATACAAACATTAAGCATTGAAGGAAGCATTGAACACAAAAAGCATAATCAATTAGATATTAGGTATTTGCATCAGTTGTTCATTAGAAATCCCCAACTAGGGTGTTTAGCCAGCCATTACAACGAAACCCTAACAATAAATGAGACTAAAAGCAGAGAATGATAGTTCCTTACACAAGAAGGGGTAAAAGCAGAGAATGATAGTTCCTTACACAAGAAGGGGGATTCCTCCTCCACTTCTCAGCATCTCACACTCTTTCTACTCAATAATCTCTCAAATGAAAAAACCTAGACTTCAATGCACAAGTTGCTCCTCTTTTATGCTTCTAGAGCTCTTTTCCCTAAATAGGTCAGTGGCTGTTCTAAAATTTTGTGCCCTGGCCATTATGCACGCTGTCCTAAAAGGTGTGTAAAAGATATAGAATGTTGTACCCTAATTCTGCACAAGACAAGCTTTAAATAGGCTATGAAATCGCGATGCTGCGCTTAGCGCCACCCTCACGCTTAGCGCGAGTAAGTGAAATTGGGCTTAGCGCCAGTCTCAAGCTTAGCCTGGCTAAAGGCACCTGCTGCACTTAGCACACTGATCTCGCGCTTAGCGCGCGACTTTGATGCTGATGCTCTGCTAGATTCTCCTTTGCGCTAAGCGCGCTGAAGCTGCGCTTAGCGGTGAATATGCGCTTGGCCCAACTGCTGAGCTTAGCCCAACTGCTACATTTTTCAATTCAAAACTTAGCCTCTTTTTCACCTGAAAATGCACAGATTTCATCATTAAATCCAATGGAAATGTTCTAGAGACAACATTAACCATAATACAAGATTTATTTACAAAAATCACTACAAAATAACCATAAATTTGGGAACTATACAAGCTTTAGAAAATGATTTTTATACAAAAGTTAGTCGTATGAAGCGACTAACATTGCCCAACCTAAAGCTTAGTAAACCTCATGCATGTGTTGTTTACATTGCTCCTCTTGCCAATTTAGCAGTGATTCCTACTCAGGGTTTTTGTTTTGTTCTCTTTTTTTTAAGAAAACAATTATACTTTTGCTTGGAGAGGGGTAGCAAGGGGTGAATTAGTGTTTGAGATGAAGAAACTTGGCCACGTGTCATTTCAAATCTTGACTGAAGACTCTTATAGTTTGGATTTTTGGACAAAACCTCTGATAAACATGCTCTTGATTGTTTTTTTTCTTTTCTTTTTTTTATTACTACCCTAACTTTTGCCTAGGCCACCCTTTCGGGTTTTCAACCTACCAGGCGAGAACTTCTTATTTGCCCCCTAGGTTCGCTTGAAGCTCATGTATGGTGTTGTCATTGCCCCCAATGTAGGGCTTGGAGGTATCTGCTGTTGTCGTTTGTCACGTCCTTGTAGCAAGAAGAAATGAGAGAAGTTGTGTAGGTTCTCAAAAGAGAAATTTTAAGGACTACATAAATTTGGAAAATTTTAAATTGATAGATTAAGCCAAATGACTCTCACTCTTCACAAAACTTTTAGGAAAGATAAGATGAGATCGCATGAATGTTTGTACTTGTTATTTATTAATTTGAAACACAATTGTCGCAACCTACCCTTCGGCGGGAGGGCGACACGGGGGCTCACGGGTGCGTCTTCCAGGGGAGGAAAATGCATGGAGTCGCCACCAACGTTTATTTGAGGAAAACGTCGGAAAAACCGGAAAAGGTGTGGTCTACGAACTTTAAGTGACAAAGGTTCAGGAGTTGTTTTTACGCACGAGGAAGGTATTAGCACCCCACGCGTCCGTCACAAAGGACGGAAGCCTTTAATCAAGTGTGCAAATATGACTTCAAAATGTTTTATTTTCCCTTTTTTATGTCTTTTTGTGTTTTTATGCTTTTTTATGTTTTTTTGTATTTTCTTATCTTTTTGTGGTCGACAAGGGTGTTTCCCTCGCTCCTACGTATCCTCAATTGTGATGAGGAAATCAGACCTACGTAGTTCTTTGAGAACTAAACGTTGGTTAAGTTATTTTTATCATTTTTCGCAAGATATATTTTAACTGAACAAAAGTCGTTTAAGGCGTTGGATCATTAAACGATCTTTTGATTTTGAAAGGGGAGAAACGTTAAGGCGTTAGACCATTAACGATCTCTTGGTTTTGAAAGGAGATAAACGTTAAGGCGTTGGACCACTAACGATCTCAAGGCGGTCAAGCGCAAGTTGCATGCCACCAGACAATGTGATGGAAGCTTGCTTGTGGGGCTTCTATGGAGGCTGGATCTTTGAGCTTCAATGAGGTCCTTTAATGGTGATTTTCCACCATGGAGATGCAGCGGAAGACAAAGGAGAAGAGGTGAGAGGAGGCGCCATCCACTAGGGAATAAGCCATGGAAGAAGGAGCTTCACCACCAAAATGAGCCTTGGATAAGAAGCTTGGAGAGGATGCTTCAATGGAGGAAAAGAAAGAGGGAGAGAAAGAGAGAGGGGGGAGCACGAAATTGAGGAAGAAAAAAGGGGAGAGAAGTGGAACTTTGAGTTGTGTCTCACAAGACTCTCATTCATCAAAGTTACAACAAGTGTTACACATATTTCTATTTATAGACTAGGTAGCTTCCTTGAGAAGCTTTCTTGAGAAAACTTCCTTGAGAAGCTTCTTTGAGAAAATTTCCTTGAGAAGCTAGAGCTTAGCTACACATACCCCTCTCATAACTAAGCTCACCTCCTTGAGAAGCTTCCTTAAGAAGATTCCTAAAGAAGCTAGAGCTTAACTACACATACCTCTCTAATAGCTAAGCTCACCTCCTTGAGATGAGAAGCTAGAGCTAAGCTACACACCCCCTATAATAGCTAAGCTCACCCCATGACAAAATACATGAAAATACAAAAAAGATTCCTACTACAAAGTGATGCAATCCACTACTCAAAATGCCTCGAAAGACAAGGCTAAAACCCTATACTACTAGAATGGCCAAAATACAAGGCCCAAACGAAGGAAAAACCTATTCTAATATTTACAAAGATAAGCGGGCTCATACTTAGCCCATGGGCTCGAAATCTACCCTAAGGCTCATGAGAACCCTAGGGCCTTCCCTTGGATCTCTGGCCCAATCTACTTGGAGTCTTCTATCCAATGCCCTTGCGGGGTAGGATTACATCATTCCCTCCACCTTGGAAAGGATTTGACCTCAAATCTTGAGGTTCTTCATACCCTGGGATCCTTCCCTCAACACCTGTAACAAGAACAAAAACATATGTATTAGTGGTGTTTGGTATGTTGAAGTAAGGTAAGGTCTGAAAACCCATTTCCTGGGAATCTTCCCATGAAGGAACATGGTTTCTCACCAACTCAATGAGTGGTGCTACAAGTATAGAAAAATATGGGACAAACCTTTTATAAAAGTTTGTTAAGTCATGGAAGCCCCAAATTTTTCTTATACTTGGTGGAGTGGGCCACTCAGGAACAAGCTTTATTCTCTTAGGGTTCATGGGAACCCCTTGATCACTATTTGAAAAATTAAGAAAAGTAACGCAATAAAACATATCTTTTTCTGTATTTTCATATTGATTATTCCTACCAAAAAGTATGACAAACCGAAGGTGTCCCATATGAGTACCTAAGTTTGTATTGAAACTAAAAATAAGAACAAACCTACCTAATGGGTCCCTATGTACACATACCACTAAGATGTTTGGTGCACGAGTGATTTTACAAAAGAGGGTTGCACCACTCAAAACATTCATCATACCACCTATTTTAGGGACTTGGTGCCTAATAATACCTATTTTGGGCACCCACAAAGCACAAGGATTTAAGCTCTTGCGAACCAAACCCTTATCCAACAACTTCTTTACTTGAGGATTAAACTCAAGCCCAAGAGATGTGGCAATGCTAGCAAGTTTCTTTTTACAAAAGAGAAAATGTGGAGGTTGTCTAAGAGGGAAAGTTTCTTTAATTTTTGTCTTTATTGTAAAATGAGTTTCCTTCTTAGCTAAACTCTTGGAGGAAACACTTACCTCCTTACACTTCTCTTTAATCACTAATGGTTGTCCTTCTTTTTGGGGGCAGATTTCTTCACTAGATTCTTCCCCTTTCGCTTCTTCACTTTCACTAGAGGAAGGTGAAGTAGTAGCCTCATCTTGGCTACTATAAATGTCTTGGCCCCTCATAATCATGGTTTTTGTGGTGGGGAATTGAGAAGTAAGGTGTCCTCTTCCGAGACATTTAAAGCACTTTATAGAGCTAGTTTTCTCTTGCATACTAGCCTTAGGGGCCTGCTTTTCTATTGTCTTCCCCTTATCATCTTTGGGCTTAGAAGGTGTGACCCCTAAGATGCCTTTGTAGATGCAAATGCCTTTGGTGTTTTGATGATGATCATGATGAAGAAAAGCAAATGATGCAAATGATTCAAGAATACAAGCCACAACATCAAGATGATCACTAGTACATTAGGAAGGAAATTCCTAATTGATATAGCAAAAGGTTTGGCCAAGTAATGCATGTTAAAAAGTGTTTTTCAAGAGATTTACTCTCTGGTAATCGATTACCAGAGGATGTAATCGATTACCAGTGGCCAAAAATGCTTTACAACAGCTACTAAATATTTGAATTCAAATTTTAGACTGTGTAATCGATTACACCATATTGGTAATCGATTACCAGCAGTTAATAAACGTTTTAATTCAAATATTAAAGCCTGTAATCGATTACACAACTATTGTAATCGATTACCAGAGGAGATTTTCAGAAAATAACTTTCAAGGGTCACATCTATTCAAATGTTTTATGAATGGCCATCAAAGGTCTATATATATGTGACTTGGAAACACGAATAAAGAGAGAGTTTTTGATTGCCCAAAATGTCTTATCCTCTCAAAGATTCCTTGGTCAAACACTTGCATATTCAAATAAGGAATTGTGATTGATCTTCATTGTACAATCTGTCTCTTTCAAGAGAGATTTCTTCTTCTTTTCTTTTACTTCTAAAAAGGGGTTAAGAGACCGAGGGTCTCTTGTTGTAAAGGATTCCTGAACACAAGGGAAGGGTTGTCCCTGTGTGATTCAGACTTTGTAAAAGGATTTTACAAAGAGAGTGGAAAATCTCAAGTGGGTTGCTTGAGTACTGGACGTAGGCACAGGAAGTGACCGAACCAGTATAAATCAAGTTTGCATTTCTCTCTTCCCTTAAACTTCTTTTATTTATTGCTATTTATCTTTTGCCTTTAAAGAAGTTTATTCTGAATTATCTTTTGAGTAATTCATGTTAAGGATGCATTGTTAATCTAAAGAGAGAGAGCAAGATTTAAATTGGGGAATAGTTCTTGTTATCTTAATTCAACCCCCCCTTCTTAAGATATCTGAGGCCACAAGGTCCAACAGCCTTATCCTTGGTCTTTCTTTGGATAAGAGTGAGAGCTATAAGATTTTGAAGTAGACTTCTTTTTAAGTTGTTGCTCTACCCTTATTCCCCAATCTAAGTTAGCCTCTACATTGTCCATCCCATGGAAGTATGAGAGGTTACTGTTAGCCTCTTGAGGCTTTCTTTCCTTTTCTCTTCTATGGGAGTGAGGTCTAAGATGTGACCTATGCCTTCCTTCGTAATAGTCACGAAGTTCTTCACTTAGGCTCTTGCAAGAGTTATGACTACTATAGGAGGCATGTTTTTCTCTTTTCATTTCTTTCATTATTTTTCTTCTTTCTTCCTCTCTTATTTTCTTTCTTTCATCTTGACTTATTTCATCCACTCTTTTTTTTCCTTTTCCTTTTCTCTCTTGTTTTTCTTTCCATAACTTGAGGGAACTCAACTCATCTAAGATTCTAGATAAAGGGTCTTTATGACTAGTACCCTCGCCATTAACACTAGATGAATGATGACTCATGTTGATTCCTAAGTTGTGGTTCTTTCTTGTTGGAGGTTTGAAAACAAAAGGTAAAAGAAACTATGGTTGAAACTAGCCAAAATAAACACTAAAAGAGGTGTGAAAGATAAGGTAAAATACTAATTGGTAAAAGGAAAGCAAGCTATCTTGGTGGTTTGACAATGGAAGGAAAAGGAAATAAGCTATGAAAGTAAGCAAGAAATGTAAACTAGGTGAATCCTAAGAGTGTTTGGATGACCACATTCAAGGTTCCCAACAAAACACTCACTATCCTAAGGAAAAATTTCCTAAAAATTATTACACACAAATGGAAGTTTGGTAACCTATTGGAGGCTCCCAACACACTTCCAATGAAAGGCCTTTTGTTGCAAAACTTGAAAGCAATGAAGGTAAGTAAATTGCAAATTACAAAATTACAAAACGATCCTCAATTTTGGTGGTTGTTCTCTCTTTGGTGATTCACTCAATTTGGAGTGCTTCTTAGTCCAATAGCTCTTAAGGTGGTTGGCCCCTTTCTTCTTGATACAAATTCTTCAAGGGATGACACAAATCCTCCTTCCTATTCCCTATATGGCAACCCACAAACAAGGAAACAAAGAGACAAGCAATGACCAAAGACCAAAAAAATGAAATGAAAGCTAAACCAATGGAGTTTTAACAAGACAATTTTTCAAGGATTATTCAACAATTAAAGCAATGAAAAGGACATAGAAGCAAGCTAGGACTCAAAGAGAAACTTAGAATGACTCTAGAGTAGAGTAAAAAAAACAAAAAAAAAGACTCAACAAAACCTCTAGCTTTGGCACTTGTTTTTACAGTAATTTTCAATTGAAATTTTGGAACTAAGATTGGTATAACATAGGCACCAATTATAGAATAAATTTTGAGCCAAAACAAGCACACTTCCCTTTCACCTTTTTCTTTTTCTGGATACTGATTTTTCTACCAACTTGTGTGATTTTTCTTATTTTTTCCTTTTATCCAAATCACTTTGTTCTTTTTTTATAACTTTTTCCAGATGTCTAGCAAATTCAGTAAACATTTAAGCTCAAAATTCAAAGTAACCAATTCTCAGTAATTTTTACAACTTTGTATGTCCAAGCTGCCAGCACCAGTGATTTTTTTTAAGCATGGTATATTGATTGCATTGGGCTTACTTTCAACCTTCCTATGTATGTTGAACTCACTAGGATTGTTTACCACTGTTTTAGAAGTTCAATATTCACTTAGGATCAACATTTCAGCCAGCAATTAAATCAGCAAAACTCAAATTCACAATAGACACAATCATAAGGAAACCTAAAAGTTCAAGAAAAGGTTCACAATCAAAGACTCTCTAAGAATTTTGCGTGAACATGTTAAGGACTAATTAACATGAAAGATTTGACTCAAATCAAATAATAGGCTAAAAGAATTTCATACACTCATGAACAAATGAGTTAGACAAAGAAACAAGAAAATAAAATTCAGCACAACATAAGAAATCTTATGTGACAAGTTTCATGACTAGACATGACTTCTATGAAAAAACTGCAATAGGTGAACAAGTCACTCTAGATTTTTGAGGTTTTCTTCAACTTTAATACTTTTGTAAGAATTTTATGGTTTAGGTTTCAGCCACCAAAAAAAATAACAAGACAAAACACAAAGGAACCTAAACTCAACACAATTCATGGTTCAAGAACAAGAACAAGAAATTTGAACCATAGAAAATCAAATCTAGCTTCTATAGCAAGTTTAATCGGTGGAAACTATAAAGAATCATGTTAACAACATTTAGCACAAGACATGTGAGGAGATACATGGAGAAAAATGAAGAAACAACAATGGAAGAGAAGGTAAAGCAAAAAATTAATGGAGGTTTAAGGAGCACCTACTTGAAGCTCTTGAGCTCTGATTACCACTTAATGGAAGCTTGCTTGTGGGGCTTCTATGGAGGCTGGATCTTTGAGCTTCAATAAGGTCCTTTAATGGTGATTTTCCACCATGGATATGAAGCGGAAGACAAAGGAGAAGAGGTGAGACGACGCGCCATCCACTAGGGAATAATCCATGGAAGAAGGAGCTTCACCACCAAGATGAGCCTTGGATAAGAAGCTTGGAGAGGATGCATCAATGGAGGAAAAGAAAGAGGGAGAGAAAGAGAGAGGGGGGAGCATGAAATTTAAGGAAGAAAAAAAGGGAGAGAAGTGGAACTTTGAGTTGTGTCTCACAAGACTCTCATTCATCAAAGTTACAACAAGTGTTACACATGTTTCTATTTATAGACTAGGTAGCTTCCTTGAGAAGCTTTCTTGAGAAAACTTCCTTGAGAAGCTTCTTTGAGAAAACTTCCTTGAGAAGCTAGAGCTTAGCTACACATACCCCTCTCATAACGAAGCTCACCTCCTTGAGAAGCTTCCTTAAGAGGATTCCTAAAGAAGCTAGAGCTTAGCTACACATACCTCTCTAATAGCTAAGCTCACCTCCTTGAGATGAGAAGCTAGAGCTTAGCTACACACCCCCTATAATAACTAAGCTCACCCCATGACAAAATACATGAAAATACAAAAAAGATCCCTACTACAAAGACTACTCAAAATGCCTCGAAATACAAGGCTAAAACCCTATACTACTAGGATGGCCAAAATACAAGGCCCAAACGAAGGAAAACCCTATTCTAATATTTACAAAGATAAGCGGGCTCATACTTAGACCATGGGCTCGAAATCTACCCTAAGGCTCATGAGAACCCTAGGGCCTTCCCATGGATCTTTGGCCCAATCTACTTGGAGTCTTCTAATCAATGCCCTTGCGGGGTAGGATTACATCACAATGGTCCCTGGACAAAATTAGGGTATGACAGTTGCCCCTATTTACTTATCTTTTATTGGAGATAAAAGCGAAGTAAAGATAAGACACTAATTCCGTTCGAGCGGAACATTATTCGGCCAATTAATATCCCGACCAGCGGAACTTGTCATTCAAAAAGAAAAAAAAGGCATCAGAAGTGTTAACCAAACTTCAGTGTCTTTGAAAGCGATAAAGCGGGACAACCACGATACTTCCCTACGCCATCGAACTTGATCGTCCCCGCCCATCAGAGAAGAATCTCGTGCGTCGTTGGGCTTGAATGTCTTTGGACAACGAGAGCAAAAACCTGCAAAAATTTTGAAAATAATCAGAATCGAACGACCAACATCATCTGGATACCGTCAAATTTGTTCGCCTCGGTTGACGAAAGGTGCGGATGACCATAAGGTATCTCCGCCTACCACTTGACTCACTGTCCCTGGATGTCAAAAGGTGCAGAAGACGATGTTAGTCTCTACGCACCAACTGGCTCTTTTGCCCCTGGTTTACGAAAGGTGCGGATGACCATAAGGTATCTCCGCCTGCCACCTGACTCCATGGGTCAAGATGACAAAAGGTGCAAAAGACGACGTTAGTCTCTGCGCGCCAACGAGCTCGTTTGCCCCTGGTTGACGAAAGGTGCGGATGACCATAAGGTATCTCTACATGTCACCTGACTCCATGGGTCAGGATGACATAAAGATGTAGAAGACGACGTTAGTCTCTGCGCGCCAACAGGCTCATTTGCCCTTGGTTGATGAAAGGTGCGGATGACCATAAGGTATCTCCGCATGTCACCTGACTCCATGGGTCAGGATGACAAAAACCGTTTGTACGGATAACCGCTTGGGTATCTCCGTACGTCACCTGACTTCACGGGTCAGGATGACAGAAACCGCTTGTACGGATAACTACTTGGGTATTTCCGCACGTCACCTGACTTCACGGGTCAGGATGACAGAAACCGTTTGTATGGATAACCACTTGGGTATTTCCGTACGTCACCTGACTTCACGGGTCAGGATGACAGAATGCATGGAAGACAACGTAAATCTCTGCGTGTCAACAGGTTCGTTGGCCCTGATTGACAAAAGGTGCAGTAGACGACGTTAGTCTCTGCATGCTACCGGACTCTTAGTCTGATGGATAGCGAAAGCGTGTTTATACGGATAACCACTTGGGTATCTCCGCCTGCCACCTAAATTCACGGGTTAGGATTAACAAAAATCGTTTATGCGGATAATCACTTGTGTATCTCCGCACGTCACCTGACTTCACGGGTCAGGATGACGGAAACCATTTGTACGAATAACCGCTTGGGTATCTCCATACGTCACCTGACTTCACGAGTCAGGATGACAGAAAGCGCGGAAGATGACGTAAATCTTCGCGTGTCAATGGGTTTGTTGGCCCCGATTGACAAAGGGTGCAGAAGACGACGTTAGTCTCTGCATGCTACCGGACTCTTAGTTTGACGGATAGCAAAAGAGTGTTTATATGGATAACCACTTGGGTATCTCCGCCTGCCACCTAACTTCACGGGTTAGGATTAACAGAAATCATTTATGCGGATAATCACTTGTGTATCTCCACAAGTCACCTGACTTCATGGGTCACGATAACAAAAGGTGGGGTGGTCGACAAAAGCGGGGCTTTTGCTCCTACGTATCCTCCATTTGTGATGAGGAACTCAGACCTACGTAGTTCTTCCTTTTGTTATATGCGAGACTAAAATAGTCTCTACCGGGAGATGCTGACATCTCTGGAAAGGGTGCAGATGATCACATCGGCCTCTGCTTGTCAATCGAACTTGGGGTCTCCGAATGATGAGGTGCGGATAATCGAAAGGTGTTTTCGCATGCTACCAGACTCTTGGGTCATGTTAGCTAAAGGTGGGGTGGTCGACAAAAGCGAGGCTTTTGCTCCTACGTATCCTCCATTTGTGATGAGGAACTCAGACCTACACAGTTCTTTCTTTTGTGAGACTAAATAGTCTCGGTGTTCTTTCACTAAAATGCGAACATGCTTTAGTAAAGAAACAAAACCTCCACCTGATCATAGCAACATATGATTTTTTTATGAAAAACAATGTGTCTATTGGGGAAGGAGAGTATGCTGATGAAATTTTCTCATAACCATAAATGCGATTTTGGATGTTAGCATTTCGTTTCTAAACGACCATTTAGAGGAAACACTGGGCCCAAAAGAATAGAAGAAAATCACTCGAAGTGTATCAATCTCACACAGGTAAGTGTTTTATCCTAATTCCGAACCATAGATATGTCATGACTTGATTTTGTGTATCATTTCCTATCAAATCAAAAATTACATGCGTGATCATGGATCAATAGGACTTTTTTGGGAATGGTGTTTTTTCGGTGAGGAATTTGGCTCTGAGTGTTTGGGCCTTTTCCTTTTCTATTTTTGTTTAGTGCGGGGCGATAAAATCGCTAGCGCATAGGATTTTGGTTGGCAATCAAAGGGAGAGGACCACTTCGGGTCGTGGTTTCCTTTCTTTCCTTATTTGGTGGTGTCGCAACCTACCCTTCGGCGGGAGGGCGACGCGAGACTCGCGGGATGCGTGTTCCACGAAAGGAATACGCGCGGAGTCGCCACCAACGTTTATTTGAGGAAAACGTCGGAAAAACCGGAAAAGACGCGATCTACGAACTTTTAAGTGAAAGGTTCGGGAGTTGTATTTACGCACGGGGAAGGTATTAGCACCCCACACGTCCGTCCCAAGGGACGGCAACCTTTAATCGAATGTGCAAACATGACTTTGATTTTTTACGTTCCCTTTTATGTCCTTATATCCTTTATACCCTTTTTTATATTTTTCCCTTTTTTGTGGTCGACAAGGGTGTTTCCCTTTGCTCCTACGTATTCCTCAATTTGTGATGAGGAAATCAGACCTACGTAGTTCTTTTTATCAAGTGATTCTTTTTTACTTAAGTGGTGATCATTTTAAGGCGTTGGACCTTAAGAATGATCCATTTTACTTAGTGAGAAAATGAAATGACAAACTTCAAAAGCCTATTTTTATGGACGAGCTTGACTAGGCGAGTTGATTTTAGCCTTAGTTTCACTTTAGTTATTAATCAATTCGATTAAGAATGAGAAATCCCAAAGAGAAAAAAACGTCCGATTGATTTTCCGCTTTATTTTACTAAAAGATGTTTTTTTTTATTATTATATTATTTTTTACCTCTTTTTGATTTCCAACGTGGTTACGGCACGACCGAACGGTCGGAATTCATTTTAACCGAAGTTAACGGATAATACAATTCAAACGTTCGGTGGGAATTGATTTTGTTTTTGAGTTAAGCGAGAAATGACTTAAGTAAAATGGCTTAAGCACGTCAACAGGGGGTATAAAAAGTAAACAAAACGAGAATAAAAATGCACGAAACACAATGTGGACCACCATGGGTGCATAGAATGAATCGAAAAGCTTGGTTCGAGGTACTTACCCGTTGAAGATCGAAGAACGATGAAGAACGAATGAAGAACGTCGAAGAACGGTCGAAACCTTCGCGAAATTCTTCACGGAAAACGTTACGGAAACGTTTCGGAAGCGCCTCGGCTTAGATTTTCTTCACGGAAACAATTTTTCCAAGCAAATTCGAAAGAGAGAGAAGTGCCTAAGGGGCTGAACCCCTTCCTTCTTCACTTCCTCCCCTATTTATAGCAAAATAGGGGAGGTGGTTGCCGCCCAGCTCGCCCAAGCGAGCTCAGCTCGCCCAGGCGAGCCAGGTTGCTTCCTCCAGAAGCAACAGCCTTCTGGAGGAATATTCTGGAGGGCCCAAGTGGGCCTGGGTGCTATTTGCACCCCCATTTTTACTAAGTACACCCCCCTCTGCTGTTTTTTGGTGATTCTTTCTTCGTAAAGTTACGGAAACTTACGAATTTCGTAACGATACTTGTTTTCTTTCCATAATGTTACGGAACCTTGCGGATTACATAATCATCCCCCTTTTGACTTACAGAATGTTACGGAACCTCACTTAATTATGCAACGATGCTTCCGTTTGATTTCCGGTGTGTCACGGAAACTTACGGATTGTGCATCAATATTTTTTTGGTTTTTCGGCATGTCCTGGAATTTCACAAATTGCCTAATGATGGATGCCAAGCACCTCACAAGGACCAAAGAAAGGTCGCATGTCATCAAGCAAAGGTCCCCAGACGAAATTAGGGTATGACAGTTGCCCCTCTTTACTTGTCTTTTATTGGAGATAAAAGGAAAGTAAAGATAAGACACTAATTTCGTTCCTCTCGATTTGACGAGAGTCGCGGGTGACCATAAAACCTCCACATGCAAATGACTTGTTGTTCCCAGAATTTCACAAATTGCCTAATGATGGATGCCAAGCACCTCACAAGGACCAAAGAATGGTCGCATGTCATCAAGCAAAGGTCCCCGGACGAAAATCAGTGTATGACACTAATTTCGCTCCTCTCGGTTGACGAGAGTCGCGGGTGACCATGAAATTTCCGCATGTAAATGACTTGTTGTTCCCGGAGGAACAAAAGGTGCAGAAGACTGTGTCAGCCTCTGCATGCTATCAAGCGTTCTGTCTTACAGATAGTAAAAGAATGTTTATACGGATAACCACTCGGGTATTTCCGCGTATCATCAGGCCCGCCGCCTCTGGATGATACAAGGGTGCAGAATGACCAAACTTGGTCTCTGCTTGTCATCGGGCCCGCCGCCTCTGGATGACAAAAGGGTGCGGATAACCGTAAGGTATCTCCGCGTATCATCGGGCCCGCCGCCTCTGGATGATACAAGGGTGCAGAATGACCAAACTTGGTCTCTGCTTGTCATCGGGCCCGCCGCCTCTGGATGACAAAAGGGTGCGGATAACCGTAAGGTATCTCCGCGTATCATCGGGCCCGCCGCCTCTGGATGATACAAGGGTGCAGAATGACCAAACTTGGTCTCTGCTTGTCATCGGGCCCGCCGCCTCTGGATGACCAAAGGGTGCGGATAACCGTAAGGTATCTCCGCGTATCATCGGGCCCGCCGCCTCTGGATGATACAAGGGTGTAGAATGACCAAACTTGGTCTCTGCTTGTCATCGGGCCCGCCGCCTCTGGATGACAAAAGGGTGCGGATAACCGTAAGGTATCTCCGCGTATCATCGGGCCCGCCGCCTCTGGATGATACAAGGGTGCATGTCACGTGACCTCAGGGTCAGTATGACAAAGATTATGGGGCGGCCGACAAAAGCAAGGCTCTTGCTCCTACGTATCCTCCAATGAGGAACTCAGACCTACGTAGTTCTGGATAACTTGTGAGACTTGAAAAGTCTCCATCGGAAAATTCTGACATCTCCGGAAAGGGCGCAGATGACCACATTGGCCTCTGCTCGTCAATCACACTTGGGGTCACTAAATGACGAGGTGCGGATAACCGTAAGGTGTCTCCGCGGGCTACCAGCTCTTGAGTCATGGCAACAAAAGGCGGTGTTGTCGACAAAAGCGAGGCTCTTGCTCCTACGTATCCTCCAATGAGGAACTCAGACCTACGTAGTTCTGGATAACTTGTGAGACTGGAAAAAGTCTCGGTGTTTTCTCCACTAAAATGCAAACATGCTCTAGCAAAGAGACAAATATTCCAACTGATTTAGAGCAGCATATGCCTTTTTTTTTTTTTTTTTTTTGAGTGAAAAACAATGCGTCTACCGGGGAAGGAGAGTCTGCTGATGAAATCTCCCATAACCATAAATGAGATTTTGGATGTTAGCATTTCGTTTCTAAATGACCATTTAGAGGAAACACTGGGTTCGACAAAAATAGAAGAAATCCACTCAAAGTGTATCAATCTCGCACAGGTAAGTGTTTCATCCTAATTCCGAACCATAGATATGTCATGACTTGACTTTGCAAATTATTTCCTATCAAATCAAAAATTACATGCGTGATCATGGATCAAATAGGACTTCCCTTGGGAATGGGTTCTTTTGGTGTTTTCTTCTTTCGGCTTTTGTGTGTTTTTGGCTTTTGATTTTTCTGGCTTTTTCTTTTTTCTGTTTTTTTTTGTTTAGTGCGGGGCGAGAAAAAAAGTCGCTAGCGCACGGGATTTTGGTTGGTAATCAAAGGGAGAAGACTATTTTAGGTCGTGGTTCCCTTTCCTTCTTTTTTCGTTCATTTGGTGACAATTCTGTATTGTTAAGATATTGTCCGGTCCAAAGACCTCTCTGCCTATTTCTTCTGTTTTTCCTTCGATCCCCGATCAGGGGCTTTCTTTCCTTCTTCTTCTTCTTCTTCTTCTCTTTTTTTTTTTTTTTACTTTCTTTGATTCTTTGATTGGGAATTTTCTTTCTTTTCTTTTTGCTTTCTCCCACTCTTTGATTGGGAATTTCCTTTCTTTTCTTTTTTTGCTTTCTCTTTGATTGGAAATTTTCCTTCTTTTCTTTTTTGCTTCGGAGGGTAAGGATTGACATTCTCACCCTAGGTCAAGGTTTATGGTGAGTCAGGATTTTGGCTCAAGGTTTGTAGAATGGCTAGACATGATACATGTCGGGGTTTGGTTTAGTTCAAGGATAAAAGGGATGCCCCACATTATTTCCATGACACAAATGCAAAAATGATGCTTTGGAAACTTTATGCAAAACTGGCCATGCATGCACCTATGTGGACACTCAAGTGTCAAACTTTTATGGTCATGTGATGCTAGGGCTCAGGATTCATTTCCTCTATTTTAAATCAACCCAATGTTTCCAAAATATGTTCTTTTATCAATTTGTGCATTCATCCGGGTCCATTTCGGGCGTCCGGGGAAATTTCACAGCATTCACCCTTCAGGTGTAGACACGTTTTTTCTCTTCAAAAATCGGTTATGATCAATGAATTTTTTCGAAGAAAAGTTGGAAGTCATCTCTTTTCAAAAGCATGTCGGTTTTTAGCTAGACAACTTATTTTCTCTTTTTCCACCTTTTTCCTTACTTGCCTTCTTCTTTTTTCTTATTTGCTCTCTTTTTCTTTACTTGCCCTCTTTTTTTTCTTATTTGCTCTCTTTTTCTTTACTTGCCCTCTTCTTTTTTTTTACTTGCTCTCTTCTTTCCCTTTTGTTCTCTTTTCCATTTCATTTTCTTTTCTTTTCTATTTTTTATTTTTATCATGATTTTTTTTGTTTATTTTACATATATACTTTTGGACGATGTTCCTAAACGAAGAACTCTACACGGTTCCAGAATTTCAAACATCATCGATAGTAATGATATATAAATACTAACGCAACAATCTAAACAAAAATGTATGCGCTGTACAAATGAAAATCGAAACAACAAAAACAAACATTAGTCTCTCAAGTCAAAACAATAACATAGAATAAAAATGACAAAAGAAATATGAAAGAAAACATGAATCTGGGGATCTCCCAGTCACGTATCTCCACTCCCTCCCAAGAAGTCAAGCAAATCGGCCATCTCCTCATCCTCGTGGGCCTCTTCTCCGTCGCCGGGAGCTTCTGGGGGTGCCTCTCCTGCTTGGGCCTCGGGCCAATCTCTGGGCCATGCAACCTCTGCCCTGAACTGGTCTGGAGTAGGGCATGAAAAAGAAGCGAAGCCCTGGCTCTGCATGCTAAGGCTCATCTGGTACAGACAATCATGGGTCCGTACATGTGCTCGGTGGTTGGCCGCCTGCTGGCGAACCAAATGCCGTAAATACTGCTCCATGTCAAATGCCCCAGCCTGGCCAGCCTGATGAGGGGGTGGGGGCGCGCCTGCGGCCTGTGGAGCATCACCCTGAGCCTGTCTCTGGGTACAGTACTTCTCAATAAAAGCCTGGGTGATGGGCGGCCGAATCACCTTGGTAGGTGCAACGGGGACTCCGAACGACTGGCAGAGTCCTGTGATCAGTGCGGGGAATCCCAGGGCCCTGTTGGACTTATCTGGGTCCAAAGGGTGCCTAGTGGGCGCCATACCTGCAAAAATATAGATGGCATCAGCGATCAACTGAGCCACATGGATGCTCATCCGTGTCAGGATGGCGTACACCAGCTGGCACTTCGGCATGGGGAGGTCGGAATTATGATCGGTGGGCAGGATGTTGCTGAGGAGCAACGTCATCCATATCTGGGTCAGGGTGGTCATGTTGGTGCGCATGATTCGCACTCGCCTCCCTGCAGCAGTCTGGGCAAAATCCTGCCCCGGTATACATAGTAGCTGGGCAATGGCCTCCTCATCGAACCCGTCAGACCGGTTCCTCCTCTGGCCATACTCACATTCCTGGCCCTCTTCCAACACCAACGGATATCCTAGGAGTTGGCCGATAGCGTCGGCATCAAACGGGATCCACTGACCCCTTACCCAGGATCTCATGTCACGCACGCCCTCCTCTGTTGGCCAAGCATTGGCATAAAACTCAAGGACTATTTCTGGATCAAACTTGGCCATGGGAGTAACCAGTGACGCCCACCGCCGGCGCCCTATTTCCTCCTGGAAATCAGTATACTCGTCGTCCCTGAGCTGGACGCGTCGCTCCCGGAGAAACGACCATCCCTTGATGGCCTCGAAGCGCTGCTGGTGTACAGCGCTCCTAAAGCGGTGACTGTCATACTCCGGAGCGGAACTAGTTCCTTCGGCTGCCTTGTCCTTCCTGGACCTCTTTGAGGCAAGCTTCCTCGGGGCCATTTCCTGTGAAGGCAAAAATTTGGAAAGTTAGTTTTACCAGTGGGACACTACTCTTAAAACAAGAATGGCATACAACCTCCTCCCATAAATACAAACAAGAATGGGACACTACTCTTAGAGCAAGCTTATGCGCATGTTTCCTTACGAACGTTCACTTGCGGAAGACATCCTATTAACTAAGAAAAATGCACCCATATACAATCAAGGTAGCTTCATTACCTAGATTATTTACATGTACTTCCAAGGTGTATTTGTTATTTACATCACACACGCCTCCTTGGCTGAATTTACATACATGCATACTCAAAGCATTTTGGGGTACCAAAAACTGCACATGCGCTCATCTTGGTATTTCTAATACCCCTACATATACAAACTTCACGATGAATCTTGACTGCCTACACAATAAGGTGCTACATTTCATGCTTTTTTTTCAAGTTTTTACTACCTAAAGCCGCATGCAAATTCAAACATATTTTCCTTTGTTGACTAAAATTTGTATTCAAATTAAAAGGTATATATTTTTTTGTAATATGTTTTCTTCACATAACATGCAACATATTTATATATATTTTTTTGTGAGACATTTTGACTACCAAAAATTATACATATATACATCCAAGTATTTTGCTATCATACCCAAAGTGTAAATTGCCAAAGGTATCTTGCTACCTATTCTACACCTACACATTCATGACGAGCAAAATTCCTAAACATCTAGGCGTAGGGAAAATATTGTAGTGTGGCCCAAAGCTGATTGCTGGCCAAAAAGGGTAACTTTACCCAATATGCACCTCCTTTTGTGTTCTTTTTGCATAAAATTTTAGTTTCTAGGCCTAGGATATATGCGGGGCAATTATTCTAGCCTTTTTCGGGAATGAATACATATCCCAAAAATAGAAAATATGTACAAACCAAGATGCCCCATGGGTTGTTTCCTTACAAAAGTCACGCGCTAATGCCATTGAGGCATTTCACCGAACACTTGGTGGGCGCGCGTTTAGGCGTCAATAGCAAGAGAACGGGGACAATGTGGCATGTCCCATTGTTTCAAAATGCATTATAGGCCTAGGGCCATCCAATACAAACCCCCAATTCAACCTAATCAAGCAAGAAAACAAACCAAAATTGCCCCACATATTCAAACACATTCCCACAATTTAGAGCACCAAAAGGAGATCAAAATACACCAATGAAAAGCTAGAAAGCTTAGGGATGGAACACTTACTTGTTGGTGATGAACAAAAGCGCAAAACGGAATCAAAAAACGCGAAAAATGATGACCCCGGGGCTGCAAATTCGTCAATCCCGTGGGTAGGGCTTTTGAAAGGGGGGAAAAGAAGTTTTTGAATGCAAAAACGTCCCCCCTTTCGTCATTCTTATAATTTGGTGCAGGGGTGGCTCGCCCAGGCGAGCTAACCTGCACATTTTTTTTTTTTTTTGAGGGGAACATTAACCATGTCCCCTCCCTTCTCATGGATTAGCATCTTGCCTAACTTGAACTTACTTAGGTTAGAATTAGGCGTTGATTACTTATTTTATTATTCTTTTTTTTTTCTTTTTAAAACAAACAAATAGTAAAAGAAAGCTGCAAAATACAAAGGATTCGGGGCTGCCTTGCAGCGACATTCTCTGCTTGTTTAGCACAGAGAAGGGCAACGATCGGTCGGTCGTGACCCCATCCCTACTTGCGTTCGTCCTTAAGTACCTGCAAGTAATAAACAACCAGGTATGGCCAATCTTGACCGCGTCATTACCCTACCTTGATTGGTTTCTGCCGTTCATGTTTTGTCTCTGCTCCAGAAGGTAGCCCAAGGTGATCCTGCCCCTGTTTTACCACAACAATATACATGCGTATGCGTATGCATGAATGTTTTCAAACGCAGAAAATTTAGGGAAAGTTGGTTCAGGTTCAATTCTAATTAAGCGCTTGGGGGATCCCATGAACTGAGCGGAAGGGCTCAGGTGATCACAGATTAACGCAAGGTGTGAAACTAACATGAGGACTAAAAGCCTCGAATCCACGTTCATTTCTTTGAAAGATTGTAACGAGAGATACAACAGACAGGAAATCCCTGGGGGAAATCCAGAAAACGTATAAAGATAAAGAACATGCAGCGACATCCTTAATTGCCCCAGCTTCTAAGCATAATATTGTTTGACGACATCAGAGTTCACGGGTGAAGGTAGCTCTTCGCCATCCATGTTGGTTAGCACCAGGGCTCCTCCGGAAAAAGCCCTCTTCACAAAAAAAGGCCCTTCGTAGTTCGGGGCCCATTTCCCTCGATGGTCCTTGACAGCATGGGACATTTTCTTTAGCACAAGGTCTCCCTCATGGAACTTGCGTAAGCGTACTTTCTTGTCGAATGCACTCTTCATTCTTTGCTGGTATAAGCGCCCATGACTCATGGCCGTTAAGCGCTTACCCTCAATGAGGTTGAGCTGATCATAGCGTGTTTGAGCCCACTCTGATTCCTTTAATCCGGATTCTGCCAAGATCCTTAATGACGGGACTTCTACCTCAAACGGTAACACAGCCTCCATCCCATATACCAATGAGAACGGCG
This sequence comes from Glycine max, assembly GCF_000004515.6. NCBI lineage: Eukaryota > Viridiplantae > Streptophyta > Magnoliopsida > Fabales > Fabaceae > Glycine > Glycine max. The sequence goes on along the minus strand of NC_038255.2, from coordinate 17,871,183 downwards.
TTGCCCCAGTTGACGTTCGCACTGAAGTCCGGTAACCGTGTAACGCGAATGGGAGCATCTCGTGCCAATCCTTGTATGACACGGTCATCTTTTGGATAATCTTTTTGATATTCTTATTGGCCGCTTCCACGGCTCCATTCATCTTTGGCCGGTAGGGCGTGGAATTGTGATGCTGGATTTTAAACTCCTCGCACATTTCCGCCATCATCTTATTATTCAGGTTGGTGCCGTTGTCCGTGATAATCTTCCTTGGCAAACCATATCGGCAGATGATCTCTTTCTTAATGAACCTGACCACCACATTCCTCGTGACATTGGTATATGAAGCCGCCTCGACCCACTTGGTGAAATAATCTATCGCTACGAGGATGAAGCGATGACCATTCGAGGCCTTGGGCTCAATGGCCCCGATGACATCTATTCCCCACATGGAGAAAGGTCAAGGGGCTTGACATTTGTGGCACTTCCTCACATGGACACAACAATCACTTTCCATGGTAAGCCAGTAATAACCTGCTCTTATGATCTTCCTGGCCATAGCATGCCCGTTGGCGTGCATTCCAAACGAGCCCTCATGGACTTCTCCGATTATGTGATTTGCCTCCTTGGCATCCACACACCGCAGGAGTGTCATGTCGTGATTTCTTTTATACAGTATGCTTCCGCTCATGAAGAAACCGGCTGCCAACCTCCTCAATGTCCTTTTATCGTTGTCGGCAATCTCTGGCGGGTATTCTTTGCTTACGACATATCGCTTGATGTCGAAATACCAAGGCTTTCCGTCCCGTTCCTCTTCCACTTGGCAACAATGTGCGGGTTTGCCACGACACCAAAATTCAATGTAGGGTAGATCCCCGTGCGGGGTTAGCTGGAACATAGACGCCAACGTAGCGAGTGCGTCCGCCATTTGATTTTCCTCGCAGGGAACATGATGGAAGGAGATCTCATCGAAAGTCTTAGCCAATTCCTTAATATAGGCTTTGTAGGGTATCAGCTTGGGATCTCTAGTTTCCCATTCCCCTCTCAGTTGATGGATTACCAACGCTGAGTCGCCGTACACCTTGAGTAGTTTGACATTGGAGTCAATTGCTGCCTGGACAGCTAGGGCACATGCTTCATATTCGGCCATGTTGTTGGTGCAGTCGAATCCTAGCCTGGCTGTGAAAGGTACACATTGATTGTCCGGAGAGATCAACACTGCCCCAATGCCATGACCTAGAATGTTTGAAGCTCCGTCAAACCATACAGTCCATTTGTCCCGATCTTCGTCCAACTTTTCCTCGAACAAGGCCATGATGTCCTCATCCGGGAACTCCGGATGCATGGGCTGGTAGTCGTTAAGAGGCTGTTGAGCCAAATAATCTGCCAAAGCGCTTCCTTTTATCGCCTTTTGGGTGACGTAGACTATGTCAAACTCAGATAGCAAGACTTGCCACCGGGCGATTCGTCCTGTGAGAGCTGGCTTTTCAAAGATGTACTTAACGGGGTCCATTTTGGATATCAACCAGGTAGTATGGCTCAGCATGTACTGCCTTAGGCGATGGGATGCCCATACTAAAGCACAACACATTCTTTCGAGCAAGGAGTAATTCATCTCACAGGTCGTGAACTTCTTACTTAGGTAGTAAACAGCGCGCTCTTTCTTCCCGGATTCGTCATGTTGCCCCAGCATACACCCCATTGACTCGTCCAAGATTGTCATGTACAAAATGAGAGGCCTTCCCGGTACTGGTGGCATAAGCACGGGAGGATTCATTAGGCACTTTTTGATCCTTCCAAAAGCCTCTTGGCAATCCTCATTCCACCGATCAATTTGGTTTTTGCGCAAGAGCTTGAACAACGGCTCACAAATGGCGGTGAGCTGCGATATGAATCTGGCAATATAATTCAAGCGCCCCAGGAAACCTCGGACTTGCCTCTCTGTACGGGGCTCTGGCATCTCAAGGATAGCCTTCACTTTTTCGGGGTCTACCTCTATCCCTTTCTGGCTTACAATGAAACCAAGCAATTTCCCTGATTTGACCCCGAAGGTACACTTAGCGGGGTTCAACCTTAATTGATATTTCTTAAGCCTTTCGAACAATTTCCGCAGGTTGACAAGGTGTCCTTCCTCGGATTTAGATTTAGCAATTATGTCGTCCACGTAGACCTCGATCTCTTGATGCATCATATCATGGAACAAAGCTACCATGGCCCGTTGATAAGTTGCCCCGACATTCTTGAGTCCAAAGGACATCACCTTGTAACAGAACGTTCCCCACAGGGTGACGAAAGTAGTCTTTTCCATATCCTCGGGCGCCATCTTTATCTGATTGTAACCAGAGAAACCGTCCATGAAGGAAAATAAAGCGAAATTGGCCGTGTTATCTACGAGGATATCGATGTGTGGTAAAGGAAAATTGTCCTTGGGACTGGCCCGATTCAGGTCCCGATAATCTACACACATTCGTACTTTCCCATCTTTTTTAGGAACTGGTACGATGTTGGCAACCCATTCTGGATACCGAGCGACGGCCAGAAATCCAGCGTCAAATTGCTTCTTCACTTCTTCTTTTATCTTCAAGGATGTTTCGGGCTTCATCCTTCTCAGTTTCTGTTTTACCGGGGAACACTCGAGATTTAGAGGTAATCGGTGCTGTACAATGTCAGAACTCAAACCGGGCATATCTTGGTATGACCAAGCAAAGATGTCTTGGTAGTCTTTTAGCAGGATTATTAATTCTTCACGGATAGGTGCGGTAATACCTGTACCTATCTTTACTTCCCTCTTTCCACTGCCAATTCCTAAGTCTACTAGCTCTGTTTCTTCTTGATGAGGCCCCGTTTCTTGGTCCTCATGGGCGACCATTCTTTCTAGTTCTGGGGGAAGTCCCACATCCTCATCTCCTTCATCTTCCGTTTGATTCATTTCTCGCTCGAAGTTGATAGGCGGGTCCCAGGTATTAGTACCTTCGGGGGACTCGTCATCGGATCTGCCGTTTCAGAAAAAGAAGTAAACATGCAAATGAATGAGAATGGGTAGAGACCAGGAACAGATGAAGAAAGATCCTTGTATTATAAATTCAAAAACAAAAGACACAAAGCCTTAACAAAAGGAAAAACTCTAAAGCCTAGGCCCAACTATAGAGCTTTTAAAACCGTAAAGGTTTACATTATGCTCGTTGCGTAAATGCCGGGGCGTTCCTCCACTCGCCAATTTCCCAGCTGGAAATCAGGAGGGCATGGTCGTACCAAATCCAAAGTACTCGGAATATCATCCTCGCATATCGCGAACGCTTGACCTTTGTCTCCCAGACCCGCGCTTATAAAGCTTCTACTTATGTGGCAGGGCGGGCTTCCTTCACTTTCTTGTCTCCAACGCGAGCTTTGACCACTGTTCTTCCTTCCCGCGATGCTTCTTTTCATGTCCGCCTGAGTGAGCTTATAGCCTAAACCATACTTCCCACGATTTCCTTGGGTATTTATCAGGCTAGTTATGCCGCCGTTGTTTTTGCCTAAACCCATCCCGGGTTCATAACCGTTCCCCAACATAACTCGGGCCATCATTACCGCTGCATCGGACAGACAAGGCTGCCCAAAGAGGGAGTCCACGAAGGAGATGCTGACCACCTCAAAAGACTGGAAAGCAGTTTCTAACGATTCTTCTGCGGCTTCCACATAAGGCATGGAGGATGGGCAGCTTACCAAGATATCTTCCTCGCCTGACACGATGACCAAGTGCCCCTCCACTGCGAATTTCAGCTTTTGGTGGAGTGTAGAAGGCACAACTCCCACTGAGTGAATCCACGGGCGCCCCAACAGGCAGCTGTAGGGGGGGTTAATATCCATTATTTGGAAGGTGACTTGACAGGTGTGAGGGCCTATTTGTACTGGGATATCGATCTCTCCCCTAACCTCTCGGCGAGTGCCGTCGAAGGCCCGAACCACCATTGAACTTGGTTTTAAGTGGGAAGCATTGAATGGTAACTTCTCCAAAGTGCTCTTAGGCATCACGTTTATACTGGAACCATTATCGATGAGCACCTTGGCTACGATATGGTCCATACACTTGACTGATACGTGTAAAGCCTTATTATGCCCTCTCCCCTCGGCGGGGATTTCTTCTTCGGCAAAGGCAAGGTAGTTGTTGGCAGTGATATTGTTGACCAGCCCTCCGAAACCTTCTACCGAGATATCTTGGGCCACGTGAGCCTCGTTCAGAACTTTTACTAACCGAGCCCGATGAGGCTCGGAGCTCATAAGTAACTCCAACAGCGAGACCCTAGCCGGGGTTTTGTTGAGCTGTTCGATAACCTTGAATTCGCTCTGCTGAATTATCCGAAGGAATTCGCTGGCTTCCTCTAGCGACACCTCCTTTCTACCCTCCTTTTTCTCCGGGGGCCCCTTTGCTAGAATATCTTTATTCGAAGCGTGGGGTGCTTCGCCGTCTTGTTCCTCCACCACTTTTCCTTTTCCCTTGACGTCGGCGGGTTGGACTGGTAGGTCCGGAGGTGCGAACACATGACCACTACGGGTCACACCACTCAGTCCCGTGATATTTGTTACTTTAGCTGACAGCGAGCTGACGTCAGTGACTTCTTCTTCCTTCTTCCCCGGAGGTGTATATCTCCACGGGACCGCGTGGCTATTTTGGTACGGGAAAGGAACAGGTTTGGCTATTAAAGGGTGTCCGGGCTTTTGCGAAGCTGCGCTTTTAGTGAAGTATATCACCAAGGGTTTGGGCTTCACAACACCGCTCCCCTCCGTAGATTGCATGCATATATGCTGCTCTTCTTTTCCTTCAATGCCGACTTCCAGTCGACCTTGATCTATCATCCGCTGTAATAATTCCTCTACTTCCAAACACGTCTCCATGTCATGCATCTCGCCGGAGTGTAGCAGACAGGAATCCTCCTTACACCCACTATGGGGAATCACACCTCCTTTTTGTAGGGCCTCAAAGATAAACCTCCTAGGGGTTGCCACATCCCTTAAAGGTTTAGACCTGTGCGGCCTATCGGACTCAACTGCATTAACCGCTCCCCCTCCATGATTGGCGAGCGGGTTGGTCCTCACATTGGGCCGATCCTCTTGGAAAGTCAGTCATCCGGCATCCATTAAATGTTGGACCTTGTATTTAAGGGCCAAGCATTTCTCGACGGAATGCCCCGGGACACCCCCATGGTACTTGCAAGTTGCGTTAGGGTCATACCACTTCGGGAAAGGGGGTTCGAGGACCCTTCCGGGAGTTACCACGGCCAAATGATTGGCGATGAGGGATGGTAGAAGATCTTCGTACGTCATTGGGAGCGGGGTGAATTCCGGCAATGGCCTCGGAGGGAAGTTCCTTGTCGTGTTGGAATTACCGGCCGGTCGAGTCGTGTTCGGAGTTGGAACTTGGGGAGCTTCCCTCTGGGTGGGTGCCTTAGGCTGCACGGGTGTTGAACTAGAGGCGTTCCCAGCATGAGCCGAGAAGCTTGGGTGATGTTGCGCGTACTGATGGGTACCATGAGGTGTTTGCTGGGGTTTGACCCACGCGGTTGTTGAAGAGACGGCATGGGCATCTCCTTCCTTCCTTTTTGCCCCTGTTGCCCCGATTCTTTTGGCATTCGCGTTTGTGGAGGAAACGTAATCAAACTTTCCTCTTTTCAATCCAACCTCGATTCTTTCCCCGGCAAACACCAGATCCGCAAAGCTGGACGGCATGTAACCCACTAGCTTCTCATAGTAGAACACTAGCAGAGTGTCTACCATCATGGTGATCATCTCTCTCTCAACCATGGGAGGAGCTACTTGTGCCGCCAAATCCCTCCATCGCTGCGCATATTCTTTAAAGGTTTCACCCTCTTTCTTGAACATATTCTGCAGTTGAGTACGGTCAGGAGCCATATCAGAATTGTACTGATACTGCCTTAGGAAGGCGGTAATCAGATCCTTCCAAGTACGGATACGGGAAGCTTCCAAATTAGTGTACCACAGCCCTCAATCTTTCCTCAAGGAGATCGAGTTTCCTCCTTTCTTCAGTTGCCGGGGGCGGCCCTTCCATGGACAAAACTACTGGCGATGCTGCGATGTTGGGTTGAGGCAACGTGCCTGGTGCCGGCCCTTCGGGGATCGGGGGATAGAACTCGACATCCCTTCGAGCATAATCTTGAGGGTCTTTATGGATTTCGTCGGGCTGCTGAGGAGGCTCTCTTTCATGGGTGGGAGAGGCAATGTGGCCCGCATCTTCTTGCAAGACGGGTGGTGAATAGTTGGGCGGCAATCCATAAGGGTAAGCCGCTCGGTTGTATCCCAGGTGAGGGCTGCCATCGTGCCCCAGTGTGTCCCTTCCCCGTCCTACTATGTTTGAGGGAGGATGGTGCGTAGTTGCCAAGAGAGTCGGGTCTGCTTCGGCAGCCGAACTGACAGCGGCGGCGGTGGCCGCGTTCTTCTCTATGAGCTGCTTCATACTTAACATGGCCTCCATCATGGAGGCCATTTGTTCTTTCAGAGCCGACATGTCGGCTTTCATCTGTTCCTGCGTCTCCTCTTGATCACCCATCGTTCTAGATTTGGATCTGGTGCGATAGGGATCCCTTGCGGCGCGTTTAGTTATGGTGTTTTTCCCTAAAAAACCAAACGTGAGGAGTGGGTAAAGAAAGAAAATGCATGCTAGAGATGAAATGTAGGAGTGATTTGATTTGCACAAGCTTTTTGGAGTAGAAACATGGGACCAACTCATTTTATTTCAAAAAGGAAGTCGTATCCAGTCAAGGTCTGAGAGACCATACAAGTTTCCTAACGATTTCTAATTATGTGGGCCATTAAGCCTATCATATGCTGACAATAGCCGAGAAGCCCATGAATCTCTTCGGGGGTGGAGTAGGTGTCTGCCATCGCCTTGGCCTTGGCTAACAAGCGGGGAAGTTCTTGACTCCCGTTCAAGGTAAGAGCAAACCGGTCCATCCACATGGTTTCCTCTTGGTGTAAAGAGTCGATCACCCTGCCTCTAGCCTCTTTTTCCGCATATACTTGAGCATACTCATCCGCGATTCTATGCTCGTGGGCCGTGGCTAGACCTAACTCTTCTTGGTACTTGGCGATGATAGCTAGCATGTTGGTCTCCGTCTCGCATAAACGCTGAGACAAGCTTCTTTTGGACCTTGAACAAGCAATTAACTCCTCTTTCAGAACCATGCTATGTGCTCGCGACTAGTCTCTTTCTTCCCTTCGCAACTTGAGTTCACTATTGCTACCCCATAGAGCTCCGCGAAATTTGTTCCGGCCATACTCTTCCTTGCGAGCCCTCTTGGTCTCTTGTTCAAGGGCTCTTGCGGTAATTGCATTCTCTTCCCGTAACCCGGCACACTCCTTCCGAACGTGTGTAGCGGCCAACTTGAACTTCTCCTTGGCAAGTTTTGCTTTTCCTAACTCGCTTTTGAGAGCTTGGACTTCTTCGTCCTCTTCCGGTGCTTCAAAACTCTCTTCGCTGACGACTTTTAACTTGGCGAGCCAATCTAAACCTCGTATATGAGCTTTCAGCCATTCGTGGTACCCACCAATGATGCCATTACGAATACCTCTAAGCTCTTGATCTTTCCTTAACGGGGTTTCCCATGCCTTATGGATTCTTTGTATAGTCTTGGAACTTTGTGCACCGAGATCCCTCACAAGGAAAGGAGACATGCTTTCTTCCGTCGGTGCTCCCCTCATGGGGTACCCTAGTTGTCTTATAGCGAGCGTGGGATTGTAGTTAATACAACCCCTCGTTCCTACCAGCGGAATGTTTGGGTATCCTCCACATGAGAAAAGGACTCCTTCTTTTCCTTCCTTCCATCGGGGGAACCAACTGATTGTTCTACCTCCTATCCCGGCCAAGAGCTGGTCCCAATCTATTCTCCTCTTTTCAGTACACGAGCGATGGCTCAGGAGCGGACATGGATGTCTTGTGTCTTGTTGGAACAAGTGCGAAACCAACCAAACACAGAGGGCGGGTAAGCAACAGATGATCCGTGCGCTACTCTTTTCGCACCTTCGGTAAGCAACAGTATGACAATATTTACCGAACATAAGCAAAAGGGTATATGATACTCATGCATGGCAGTGTGAAAAATGGCACGCAGCGTGTTTGCTCCGTGCCCCTATTTAAGGGACCTATAAGGGAGAGAACTAACTAGGCTTTTAGCAATAATCCCCAAGGTAGTCATATCTCTCTTGATGGTTTCTAGAGGTATCATCCCCTTCGAAGAACATATTGCAGCAGTAGGGACTACTAGCAACAATAAGTTTTCAAAGAGAAAAGCTCTAGATGAGGGTTCACTGTAACCAAGCAAGTCGGAGACCTAGCATGATCACAGATTCACCTCCACTCCTTATGTTCCCATGAACCCGGGTATAGGGCCCTTTTTCACTCACAGTGTGTGCAAATAGTGTTAGTGTTTGTGTGCATCAAATGAATAAATATTTACCTCATGCATACATTCTAAAACACACTAAAAGCAACAAATAGTTTATATACACAAGAACATAAGACAAATAAAGGGAAACCAACAAAGGAGAAAGTCATGATAAAACATTGCACAAGATTAAATGGCCTAACTCTCTAAAAAGAGTCCCCAGTGGAGTCGCCAACTGTCGCAACCTACCCTTCGGCGGGAGGGCGACGCGAGACTCGCGGGATGCGTGTTCCACGAAAGGAATACGCGCGGAGTCGCCACCAACGTTTATTTGAGGAAAACGTCGGAAAAACTGGAAAAGACGCGATCTACGAACTTTTAAGTGAAAGGTTCGGGAGTTGTATTTACGCACGGGGAAGGTATTAGCACCCCACACGTCCGTCCCAAGGGACGGCAGCCTTTAATCGAATGTGCAAACATGACTTTGATTTTTTACGTTCCCTTTTATGTCCTTATATCCTTTATACCCTTTTTTATATTTTTCCCTTTTTTGTGGTCGACAAGGGTGTTTCCCTTTGCTCCTACGTATTCCTCAATTTGTGATGAGGAAATCAGACCTACGTAGTTCTTTTTTATCAAGTGATTCTTTTTTACTTAAGTGGTGATCATTTTAAGGCGTTGGACCTTAAGAATGATCCATTTTACTTAGTGAGAAAATGAAATGACAAACTTCAAAAGCCTATTTTTATGGACGAGCTTGACTAGGCGAGTTGATTTTAGCCTTAGTTTCACTTTAGTTATTAATCAATTCGATTAAGAATGAGAAATCCCAAAGAGAAAAAAACGTCCGATTGATTCTCCGCTTTATTTTACTAAAAGATGTTTTTTTTTATTATTATATTATTTTTTACCTCTTTTTGATTTCCAACGTGGTTACGGCACGACCGAACGGTCGGAATTCATTTTAACCGAAGTTAACGGATAATACAATTCAAACGTTCGGTGGGAATTGATTTTGTTTTTGAGTTAAGCGAGAAATGACTTAAGTAAAATGGCTTAAGCACGTCAACAGGGGGTATAAAAAGTAAACAAAACGAGAATAAAAATGCACGAAACACAATGTGGACCACCATGGGTGCATAGAATGAATCGAAAAGCTTGGTTCGAGGTACTTACCCGTTGAAGATTGAAGAACGATGAAGAACGAATGAAGAACGTCGAAGAACGGTCGAAACCTTCGCGAAATTCTTCACGGAAAACGTTACGGAAACGTTTCGGAAACGCCTCGGCTTAGATTTTCTTCACCGAAACAATTTTTCCAAGCAAATTCGAAAGAGAGAGAAGTGCCTAAGGGGCTGAACCCCTTCCTTCTTCACTTCCTCCCCTATTTATAGCAAAATAGGGGAGGTGGTTGCCGCCCAACTCGCCCAGGCGAGCTCAGCTCGCCCAGGCGAGCCAGGTTGCTTCCTCCAGAAGCAACAGCCTTCTGGAGGAATATTCTGGAGGGCCCAAGTGGGCCTGGGTGCTATTTGCACCCCCATTTTTACTAAGTACACCCCCCTCTGCTGTTTTTTGGTGATTCTTTTTTCGTAAAGTTACGGAAACTTACGAATTTCGTAACGATACTTGTTTTCTTTCCGTAATGTTACGGAACCTTGCGGATTACATAATCATCCCCCTTTTGACTTACGGAATGTTACGGAACCTCACTTAATTATGCAACGATGCTTCCGTTTGATTTCCGGTGTGTCACGGAAACTTACGAATTGTGCATCAATATTTTTTTGGTTTTTCGGCATGTCCTGGAATTTCACAAATTGCCTAATGATGGATGCCAAGCACCTCACAAGGACCAAAGAAAGGTCGCATGTCATCAAGCAAAGGTCCCCGGACGAAATTAGGGTATGACAGGTGGTGACAATTTTGTATTGTCTAGATATTGTTTGGTCCAAAGACCTTTCTGCATATTTCTTTTGTTTTCTTCCGATCTTTGGTCGGGAATTTCCTTTCTTTTTCTTTTGCTTTCTTCCAATCTTTGATCGGGAATTTTCTTTTCTTTCCTTTTTGCTTTCAAAGGCAAGGATGGGCATTTTCACCCTGGGTCAAGGTTTATGGTGAGTTGGGATTTTGACTCAAGGCTTGTAGAACGGCTGGACATGATATATGTCAGGGTGTCGGTTTGGCCAGCAATTCAGGGATAAAAGAGATGTCCCACATTATTTCCATGATACACATGTAGCAATGATGATTAGGAAATTTTATGCAAAACTGGTCATGCATGCACCCATGTGGACACTCAAGCATCAAGTTTTTATGGTCATGTGACACTAGGGCTCAGGATTCATTTTCCCTATTTAAGTCAACCTAGTGTTTCCAAAACATGTTCTTTTATCAATTCATGCATTCATCCGAGTCCATTTTGGGCGTTCGAGAAAATTTTCACAGCATTCACCCTTCAGGTGTATACACAATTTTTCAACAAAACCCTTTGTTTTGATCGGTGACTCTTTTTCAAAGAAAAGCTGGAAGTTAATTCTTTTCAAAAGCGTGCTGGCTTTTTCAGCCGAAAGATATATTTTTTGTTCTTGTTTGTTTGTTTTTTTTTTTCATGAGGTATTTTGCTACCTAAACATGTGTATATTTTTGTGAGGTATTTTTGCTATATACATGCGTATCCAAGGTATCTTGCTACCTAAACATACATATATATATTTTGTGAGGTATTTTTGCTATATACATTCATATCCAAGGTATCTTGCTACCTAAACACACATACATATATTTTGTGAGGTATGACTACCTTTCGAGCTTGTGCTTGTTTTATTTAAATTCCTAGGATCATGAGCAACTAGGTGTGTCCTACTATGACTTGAGAAACAAAGGTGATCAAATACCAAGCCGAAATTTAAAAGGTACTAGGTTGCCTCCTAGTAGCACTTCTTTAACGTCATGAGCTGGACGCGTGATGACTTGTCGGTCATGAACCTAGTACTTTTGCTTACCTTTGGCTTTGGACTTTGTCGCCTATTGGTCGGCCATGTGTCGTAGGCAACGCTCTAACCTTTTTGTGGATGAGCTGAGGTGAACTCTAGAGGTGGTGGCGGTGCGCCTATTACCCACTATTGTGATACCTCACCCTGCGCCTGCCTGGGGGCGTAGTACTTCTCGATGAAAGTCCGGTTAATAGGGGGCCTGATGACCTTGTTGGGGGCGACGGGCACTCCGTAGAACTGACAAAGGTCCATAATTAGAGCTGGAAACCCCAGGACCCTGTTGGACTTCTCCGAGTCCACTGGGGGTCTTGCGGGTGCGATCCCTGCAAACAATACATGACATCAGGAATCAGTTGAGCGATGTGCATACTTACCTATGTCACGATGGCATGACCTTGCTGGGGGGGACAGGCACCCTATAGGACTGACAGAGGCCCGTAATCAGAGCTAGAAACCCCAGGACCCTGTTGGACTTCTCCGGGTCCATTGGGTGTCTTGTGGGCGCGATCCCTACAAATAGTGGATGGCATCAGAAATTAGTTAAGCCACATGCATACTTACCTATGTCATGACGGCACAAACCAACTGATACATCCACAGGGGGAGATCGGCATTGTGGTCGCTGGGCAGAATGTTGCTAAGTAGCAACGTCATTCATATCTGTGTAAGAGTGGTCATGTTGGTGCACATGATCCACACTCGTCTCTTTGCAGCGGCGCGGGTGAAATCTTGCCCCAGTATGCATAGTAGCCGCGTGACAGCCTCCTCCTCTGGTTGTGCATGCATAGTTGGCCCTCCTCCAGGATCAGTGGGTGGCCCAGGAGCTGATAAAAGGAAACTACTGGCCCTTTAAACGAGAGCACAAGTCTCGGTTAAGCATTAGGGGCAGAGGATCCTAAATTCTCATAAGGCACAAATGTGGAGTCCTATGAAGGCGAGGGCATGCAGCCCTCTGAAGACGAGGATGTGTAGTCCTATGAAGGTGAGGGCGTGTAGCCCTCTGAAGGCGAGGACGTGTAGTCCTCTGAAATCGAGGGCGTGTAGCCCTCTCAAAGGGAGGATGTGTAGTCCTCTGAAGGTGAGGGCGTGTAGCCCTCCGAAGGCGAGGACGTGTAGTCCTCTCAAGGGGAGGACGTATAGTCCTCTGAAGGTGAGGGCGTGTAGCCCTCTAAAGGTGAGGATGTCCAGTACTCTGAAGGCGAGGACGTGTAGTCCTCTGAAGAGAAGGATGTGTAGCCCTCTGAAGGTGAGGGCGTGCAGCCCTCCGAAGGTGAGGGCGTGCAGCCCTCCGAAGGCGAGGACGTGTAGTCCTCTCAAGGGGAGGATGTATAGTCCTCTGAAGATGAGGATGTATAGTCCTCTGAAGGTGAGGGCGTGTAGCCCTCTGAAGGTGAGGACGTGTAGTCCTCTGCAGGTGAGGACATGTAGTCCTCTGAAGGTGAGGGCGTGCAACCCTCTAATGGCGAGGACGTGTAGTCCTCTGATGGCTAGGACATGTAGCCCTCTCAAGGGGAGGACGTATAGTCCTCTGAAGGTGAGGGCGTGTAGCCCTTTAAAGGTGAGGACGTCCAGTACTCTGAAGGCAAGGACGTGTAGTCCTCTGAAGAGGAGGATGTGTAGCCCTCTGAAGGTGAGGGCATGTAGCCCTCTGAAGGTGAGGGCGTGTAGCCCTCTGAAAGGGAGGACGTGTGGACCTCTGAAGGTGAGGGTGTGCATCCCTCCGAAGGCGAGGACGTGTAGTCCTCTCTAGGGGAGGATGTATAGTCCTCTAAAGGTGAGGATGTATAGTCCTCTGCAGGTGAGGATGTGTAGCCCTCTGAAGGTGAGGACGTGTAGTCCTCTAAAGGTGAGGACATGTAGTCCTCTGAAGGTGAGGGCGTGCAACCCTCAGATGGCGAGGACGTGTAGTCCTCTGATGGCGAGGATGTGTAGCCCTCTGAAGGGGAGGACGTGTAGTCCTTTGAAGATGAGGGCGTGTAGCCCTCCGAAGGCGAGGAATGTAGTCCTCTCAAGGGGAGCACCTATAGTCCTCTAAAGGTGAGGATGTATAGTCCTCTGAAGGTAAGGGCGTGTAGCCCTCTGAAGGTGAGGACGTGTAGTCCTCTGAAGGCGAGGACGTGTAGTCTTCTCTAGGCGAGGACATGTAGTCCTCTGAAGGTGAGGGCGTGCAGCCCTCTGATGGCGAGGACGTGTAGTCCTCTGATGGCGAGGACGTGTAGTCCTCTGAAGGCGAGGGTATGCAACCCTCTGAAGGTGAGGACGTGTAGTCCTCTGATGGCAAGGACGTGTAGTCCTCTGAGGGCGAGGACCTGTAGTCCTCTGAACGTGAGGGTACTAGTACCCAAGGGTCCACCCTTATGGGAAAGCAAGAGATTGACTTATTGAGAGGGCCAGTCATTCCAAATTCAAAAGATTGGACAATAGATGTAGGAAATCTATGCAGTTAACATGATTTTTAGGGATGCAAATGCATGCAACCTTTGTCTTGAAATTTGGTAAATGCGGACTTCATATGAAACAATGCAATGTAATGGAAAGTTGTACAATGTTCATGACATTCTTTCCCTATTTTTTGATTTTTGATTTGATTTTTTTTGAAAAACACAGATTGACTGTCCTTTTGAAAGAGGTGATAATTCATGCAACCTCATCCTATCTTTTGCAAATCTCTTTGAGAACTCCCTCAGAGTGTATGTTCTATTTGATTTAGTCACCTGACAATTTTGGGGTGACGACAATGGAGCCGTTTAATGTTTAATCAATCCATTGAAATTCCAGGGTTTGTCCCCCCCCCCCCTTTTTGTTTAAAAACATCGACGGGTGAGAACTTTTGATCTGCCCCTATGTTCACTTGAGTCTCATGCACGATGCCCCTCATTGCCCCAGTGTAAGGCTTTGAGGCACCAATCGTTGTCTTTCGTCATGACCTTGTAGCAGGGAACCTATTGGGTGAGAACTTCTAATCTGCCCCTAGGTTCACTTGAGGTTTATGCCTGGTGCCTCTCATTCCCCAATGTAAGGCTTTGAGGTACCAATCATTGTCTTTCGTCATGACCTTGTAGCAGGGAACCTATTGGGTGAGAACTTCTAATCTGCCCTTAGGTTCGCTTGAGGTTTATGCATGCTGCCTTTCATTGCCCTAGTGATCGAGGCCGTACCCGAATCAAATAAACATGAAAATGCAGTAACTAGGAAGTGATCCTAGGTCGTTTCCCAACGAGCAATGATAAACCAATTGTTCATAATATACTTGCAGTAACAATAACGATTGGGGGGGGGGGGGGTTTGTTTGTTTTGTGATTTAAGGAGCAGAACAAGTAAACTAGAATACGAAACTAATAATATTAAAAATGGGTTGTTTCCTCTGATTCATAAGTCATTCTCTTATCGTGGGTTATGGAGAATTCGTCCCTAACAGTTAACCACTTAATCCAACCCTATTTTTATTTACTAAGCGAAAATCAACCTAGGGTTGTTAATACGTGATTAGGCACCACATACACCAGTTAGCCCTTCGTCCATTATGCATGAACGCAAGTTAGGCTCAGAGGCAATTAATCGAACACAAAGCGTGCACTGATTAATGTTCATGAATTTGGGTTAACTGGTGAAGGGAAAACTGCCAGGGAACCACATTATAACCGAAACCTCAAAGAGAGTTGGGCTTCTTCCTCAGAAGGAAACAACACCAGAATAATTAGCCTTCCATAGATTCAAACATAAAGCGTAAATGAAACATGAAGCAGAAACGTAAATAAACAAAAACGTAAATGAGACAGAAACGAAAATGAAAACAGAAACGTAAATGAGACAGAAACGAAAATGAAAACAGAAACGTAAATGAGACAGAAATGAAAATGAAAGTAGAAGAAGAAACAAGAACGAAATTGTAATTAGAAGCAGGAAATCGAAAATTGCATTAAGAACGAAACAGTAGCACTAGAACAGAAAAACTTCCAAACCATAAACCCTAAGCTCTGAATAATAGTCTAACAAAATGCCCTGCACGAATCCCAAGGCTGCTATTTAAAAAAAGAGTCACTCAGAGTCACTGGGCCCTATTACAATACTCTGGCCCAAAATGAAATAAACACTGAACCACATAAAATAAAATTGCGAAATTTCCTAATTAGAAATTAACTAAGGTAAGCGCTGCTTTATTTGCCCTCTTCAAGTCCACAACCAAAATTCGGATTAAGCCCAATGTTTCATTAATTCCTGAAATTAGATTAAAAACAACAAATTAGCTAAATGAGCCCAAATAATAAAACTGCCTAATTAATTGACAATTAAGACCAATCAGTAATTAAAATGGTGCAAAAAGGGTTTAGAAAATAGAAGAAAATGATGGCACATCAAAACCCCCCATACTTAGCCTTTTGCACCCCTGGGCAAAATGAAACAAAGAACAAAATCCAAGGATATCAAAGAGAGACAAACGAAAACATTCACATATTTCTCAATGAACATCAAGGAATGAAAGGAATGGGTAACATCTAACATAAGGAGATCCGAAAAGTCAAGACATTCATGAAAATCATCCAAGCAACCCAATCATGGCAAAATAGTTAATCAACTCAAGAATGAAAAGTGATAAAGCCTCACAAGATATACACTCTTTCTCTCAAGTGTTTAGGCTACTATTTACCCTCAAAGCACCCATGAAAACAAACACCACATAAACTTGGCAAGATTCTAAAATTGACAATCAACCCATAAACACAAGCACATGAGGATCAAAAGGTCTTTTAAGGTTGTAATGGGGCCAAGGACAAGGTATGGAAAAATATGGAATAAGTGGCTGAATCCCAAAGGAATAGAGGAGCAATGGGGAATAAGTGCATAATAAGAAAACATAAGAAAATAAAAAGAAGTAAAGATAAAATTTAAACATAAAGAGTAGAACCAAGAGTCTCATCATTCTTTTGTCATTTAAGATCTTATTCACTCAACTTTACTGCTTTTCTTTTTCTTTTTCGATTTTTTTTTTTACTCTGTAGCCTTTGAGAAACAACATCATATTCAGCATGTCCAACATTTAACCAATATGCAATGTACATCAAGTATGGCTCAAAATATATCATGAAGCATGGCCAACAAAACATGTTATCCAATGAAACAAAAACCCCCACACTTATTCCCAAAACAATTCCAAAGCTCCAAAATTCCTTAAGGATATGGTGATATCATGGTTTTTCACTTAAGGCTTGTAGTGAGCTTCAAAACAAGGAAAGGGAAAAAAGGCTCAATAGGGCTATCAAAGGAATTAAGCCAAGGTAAGTCTATTTGGCTAGAAGCTTATAAGAACAAAATTTCCTCAATCATATCCAAATATGCATGTGAATTAGGAAGCATCAACAAGAATCAAGCCAAGGCTATTGTGCAAGCAATCAATGGGGCAAAACACACCAAATGATTATGATGATGGATGGCTCAAATTCTCACAAAGGTAAACTCATCACTTTCAAATTGAGCTTTCAAAACTATCATGACATGTAGAGGAGAATCAAAGATTTCAAGTCACAAAATGTCAAAAACTTTTATTTTCAAAACAATTACCCATTTCTTGAACATATCCTATGATTCAAAGAAAAACATGCAAAGTCGTACATGCGCACAGAATTGACCCAAAATATTAAACTAAAAATCCGACGAAACTAACAACATTAACAAATTAACACAACTAACAAATTAACAAAACCAACAAAACTAACAAAAACCAAAGAACACTCCCCCCCCCCCCCCATACTTAAACAACACATTGTCCTCAATGTAGCACAATTAAGAGATTAAAAACAATTAAATCATCAAATAGAATCGGACAAGTGTAATAAAAGCAGGGAAGGAGATAGGAAGAGAAGAACTCCCTAAGTCATGGTTGAGGAAGAGTAGGGTGGAGTAAGGAAGTCTCTTCCACCACTACGTCCACTAAAGAGGGGTTCGTGAGGAATGGCTTAAGTCGATGGCCGTTGACCTTGAAGCTCTTGTTTGTGGAGTCGCTTTTGATCTCAACTGTACCATAAGGAAAAACATTAGTAACAACAAAAGGACCAATCCACTTAGACCTCAACTTCCCACTCATGAGTCCAAGCCTAGAATTATACAATAGCACTTTTTGCCCCACCATGAAGTCCTTCTTAACTATCATGCTATCATGGAACTTTCTTTGTACAATAGCACTCATGAGTCCAAGCCTAGAATTATACAATAGCACTTGGTCTTTTCTTTGTAGAACTTGGCATTCTCGTAGGCTTCTAGGCGGATTTCATCTAACTCACTCAGTTGCAACTTTCTTTCCTCACCAGCTTGATCCATGGAGAAATTGCAAGTCTTCACTACCCAGTATGCTTTGTGCTCAATTTCCACTAGAAGATGACATGCCTTTCTAAAGACAACCCGATAAGGAGACATTCCTATGGGTGCTTTGTAGGCAGTCCGATGTGCCCAGAGAGCATCATCAAGCCTGGTACTCCAATCTTTCCTGCTTGGCTGCACAATCTTCTCTAAAATTCTCTTAATCTCCGTGTTAGAAATTTTTGTCTGTCCATTGGTCTGGGGGTGGTATGGTGTGGATACCCTGTGTACCACCCCGTACTCTTTAAGCAGGGCATGCATTGTTCTGTTGCAAAAATGGGTTCCTTGATCACTAACAATTGCTTTAGGTACTCCAAACCTGCAAAACAGATTAGACCTGACAAAATCTGCAACAACTTTAGCATCATTAGTTCTAGTGGGCTTGGCTTCCACCCATTTTGAAACATAGTCAACTGCAAGGAGAATGTAAACATAACCAAAAGAGACAGGAAAAGGGCCCATGAAATCTATACCCCAGACATCAAACACCTCACCGAATAGCATAGGTTGCTGAGGCATTTGTTGTCGCCATGTAAATGTATTTCCTGCTCTCTGACACTGTTCACAAGTGCTGCAGATCTTCCACGCATCCTTAAAAATGGTAGGCCAATAAAAACCACAATCAAGCACTTTGCGAGCTGTCCTTTGAACACCCAGATGACCTCCCGGTGCGGAAGAATGACAGAACTGCAGGACTGAGTCAGTCTCATGATCTGGAATGCATCGTCTAATGACCTGATCACTGCACAATTTCCACAAGTAGGGGTCATCCCAAATAAAATGCTTAGCATCACTTTTAATTTTATCTTTTTGGGCTTTAGATGCTAAGGGAGGAAAAACAGAAGCAACTAAATAATTGACAATGTTAGCAAACCAGGGAGTAGAAAGAGAGTCAGAAATACTATACAGTATATACAAATGATCATCCAGGAAATCATCCCGAATGGGTGAATTTGCATCTGATACACGTTCGATCCGACTCAAATGATCAGCAACAAAATTTTGTGCTCTGCTCCTATCACGGATCTCCAAGTCAAACTCTTGAAGCCAGAGCATCCATCGGATCAACCTAGGCTTAGAATCAGCCTTCTTCAACAAGTACTTTAGAGCTGCATGGGCAGTATAAACAATAATGCGGGTACCAAGCAAATAAGATCGAAATTTTTCAAGAGCAAAAACTATGGCTAGAAGCTCCTTCTCAGTAGTAGTATAATTCGCTTGGGCAACATCTAAAGTCCTAGAAGTATAGTATATCACCCTGGGAAATTTATCAATTTTCTGAGCAAGGACAGACCCCAATGCATAATTTGATGCATCACACATAAGCTCAAAAGGGGCTGTCCAATCGGGTGCCTGGATGATGGGGGTGGTAGTCAGCGCTCTTTTGAGGCAATCAAAAGCCTCTTTGCATCTGTCATTAAAGTCAAACTCCACCTTCTTTTGCAACAAGTTGGACAGTGGAAGGGCTACTTTGCTAAAATCCCTTATAAAGTGCCTGTAGAATCCTGCATGACCAAGAAAAGATCGCACCTCTCGCACACAAGAGGGGTAAGGCAATTGTGAAATAACAGAAATTTTTGCAGGATCTACTTCAATACCCTTATTGGAAATAATGTGGCCTAAAACTATACCTTGCTCAACCATAAAATGACATTTTTCAAAATTTAGAACAAGGTTAGTTTCAATGCATCTATTCAAAACTTTTTCCAAACTATCCAAACAACCATCAAAAGAGGATCCATATACAGTGAAATCATCCATAAACACCTCTATGCAATTTTCTAAGAAATCACTGAAAATACTAATCATGCACCGCTGGAAAGTACCAGGGGCATTGCACAGGCCGAAAGGCATCCTCCTATAGGCAAAAGTGCCGAAGGGGCAGGTGAATGTGGTCTTTTCCTGATCCTTAGGAGCAATAGTAATTTGCATATAACCAGAAAAACCATCAAGGAAACAGTAGTGAGATTTACCTGCCGGGCGTTCAAGCATTTGGTCAATGAATGGCAGGGGAAAATGGTCCTTTTTGGTAACTTGGTTCAGCCTCCTATAGTCAATGCAGACTCTCCAACTGTTCTGCACCCGAGTAGGAATCAGCTCCTCCTTCTCATTTTTTATCACTGTAAGGCTGGTCTTCTTCGGGACTACCTGGACGGGACTCACCCATTGGCTATCGGAGATAGGATAAATGATTCCAGCTTGCATAAGCTTGGTTATCTCCTTCTTCACTACATCAAGAATCACCAGGTTGAGTCTTCTCTGTGGCTGTCTTACTGGTTTAGCTCCATCCTCTAAATTTATTCGATGCATACATGTGGATGGGCTAATACCAGGAATGTCCGCCAGGGTCCAGCCTATAGCCTTCTTATTCTTCTTGAGAACAGACAACAACTTCTCCTCTTGCTCGTCAGCAAGGGAGGCAGATATAATCACTGGAAAATTTTTGCTATCATCCAAGTAAGCGTATTTCAAATTTGATGGCAGAGGCTTCAATTCTGGTGTGGTCGGCTGGATAGTGGTAGAAGGAGATGGTTTCTCAGCCTGTACCTCATAAAGAAATTCATAGGTATGTGTACTTCCTGAAACATGGTTAGTCCTATCTGACTCTATAAAATCAATCTCAAGAGGTAAAACACCACCACCAGACATGCAATCAATATCACTTTCAGATTCACTCTCAGCATCAAATTCAGACATATGATCAAGTACAATTTCAGACTCAATGCATGAAGAGTGAGAGGCATGCAGATTAGAGTAAAGATCAGTCATGTATTCATCAACAACATGGTCAATTATTTCAGCACGAAATACAGAAAGATCTTCAGATGGGTATTTCATAGCATCCAGAATGTTAAAATGAATAGTTATATCACCAAACTCCATGGATAGTGTGCCTGCATAAACATCTATCTTAGTTCTAGCAGTTTTCATAAAGGGTCTGCCTAGAATGATGGGAGCTTATCCTTGAGAAAATCCATCTTCCATATTCAAAATATAAAAATCAACAGGGAAAATCAGTTCACCAACTCTAACTAAGACATCTTCTATGAAACCAACAGGATAGGCAACACTTCTATTAGCTAAATGAATTACCACATCAGTTGACTACAAGGGACCTAGAGATAGAGAATTAAAAATAGACAAAGGCATAACACTAACAGAAGCTCCTAAATCTAGCATGGCATTCTCGAACTTACTATTCCCTATAATACAAGGTATGCTGAATGTACCTGGATCTTTACATTTTTCAGGGAACAGATTTACCAATCAATGCGGAGACATTTCTGCCCATGCTAATTCGTTCACTTCCTTTAAGCTTCCGCTTATTAGTGCACAGCTCCTTCAAGAATTTAGCATATCTTGGAATTTGCTTAATTGCATCCAGCAGAGGTATATTTACCTCTACTTTTCTAAATGTTTCCAAGATCTCTTTCTCTGCCTCTTCCATTTTTTTGTTGGAAACTACTCTTGGAGGGAATGGAAGAGGGGGAATGTGCTGCTTCTGCAAATCAGAATTACCTGTGGAAGAAGATTCACCTGCACAGAAATTGTTAGGTAAATTTTTGTCATCACCTTTTTCTGGAGTAGAGTGACGTTTGGCAGGTTCATTTGCAGATGAGGAAGGTGCTACGGGTTGAGGTCTTTGACACTGCTTTCCCGACCTCAATGAAATGGCACTGACATTTTTGGGATTTTGGACAGCTTGAGAAGGTGGCTTGTCAGAATTTTGGGACTGTTGTTGATTCAATTGTGTAGCTAATTGTCCCATCTGATTAGTCAAGCTCTGAATGGAAGCTCTGGTCTCTTGTTGAAACTACATGTTCTGCATAGTCATTTGCCTCACAAGTTCTTCGAGGGAAGGTTGTGGAGGGGCCTCAACTGTTGGCTGTTTCTGAGGCTGTTGCTATTGTTGGATTGGTGGAGGAATGTATGGTCTGCTTGGGACAACAGCATTTTGGAAGGAAGGAGCAGGCTGCTGTTGTTGTTGCTGAGGGCTGGACCATCTGAGATTAGGGTGATTCCTCCATCCAGGGTTGTATCTGTTGCTGGAGAGGTCATAATTGTTCTGCTGTGGTTGATTTTGCTGCTGAGGTTGAGGAGGTCTATTGTAAATATTTGCAGCATAAGCTTCGGGTTGCTCAATTGCTCCAGGTTGCTGCATGGAAGGGCAAAGGTCTGTATGGTGGTCAGCAGAGGAGCACAAACCACAGACCCTTGCAACAGGTACAGATTTCTGGTTCAAGGCCAGCTGGGTTACCAAGTTAACCAATGCATCCAGTTTGCCTTCAAGCTTCTTAGTTTCAGATGATGCAGTTGAGTTTGTAGCTACCTCATGCACTCCTCTAATGACTATAGCATCATTTCTGGTGCTAAACTGCTGGGAGTTGGAAGCCATCTTCTCAATTAAATTTCTGGCTTTAGCAGGAGTCATGTCTCCAAGGGCTCCACCACTGGCAGCATCTATCATCTCTCCATATTACTGAGTCCTTCATAAAAATATTGGAGAAGAAGCTGCTCCGAAATCTGATGGTGAGGGCAACTGCCACATAGTTTTTTAAATCTCTCCCAGTATTCATACAGGCTCTCTCCACTGAGTTGTCTAATACCTGAGATATCCTTCCTGATGGTTGTGGTCCTGGAAGCAGGGAAAATTTTTTCTAAGAATACTCTCTTCAGGTCATCCCAGCTCGTGATGGACCTTGGAGCAAGGTAATACAACCAGTCCTTTGCCACTCCTTCTAAAGAATGAGGGAAAGCCTTCAGAAATATGTGGTCCTCTTGGACATCTGGGGGTTTCATGGTGGAGCAGACAATATGAAATTCCTTCAAATGTTTGTGCGGGTCTTCACCTGCAAGGTCATGAAACTTTGGAAGCAAATGAATCAGTCCAGTTTTAAGAACATATGGGACATCCTCATCAGGGTATTGGATGCACAAGCTTTCGTAGGTGAAATCAGGTGCAGCCATTTCCCTTAGAGTCCTCTCACGGGGTGGAGGTTGTGCCATGTTCTCAGAATGTTCAAAATCAGAATGCTCAGAATCAGAATGCTCAAAATTATAATGCTCCAAATCAGGATGTTCAAAATCACCAATAACAGAATGCACAGATTCACCAGTAATGGAATGCTCAGGATGATCAAAAGGTATAAAATGATGCCTAACTAATCTATGAAATGTCCTATCTATCTCAGGATCAAAGGGTTGTAAGTCAGATGGATTGCCTCTAGTCATACACTACATTCAG